>NC_090322.1:48918171-49218171 GCF_040869045.1 Eurosta solidaginis
TTGCACCCTTCCGGGATCATTTCTGGATCTGTGCGGGATCCCATCTGGGTCAATTCCGGACTATTTCGGGATCATTTTGGAATCCTTCCGGAATCATTTCTGTATGGTTTTCGCGATCCATCGTGGATCCCCTCGGAGCCATTTAGGAACTTTTTCTGGAGTTAGTCGGGATAATTTAGGGACCCTTCCTGGATATTTTCTGGATGGTTTTTGAGATCCGCCCGGGAGCCCGTCAGGGTCATTTCGGAACCTTTTCGGGATCATTTTGGAACACCTTCAGGGATCATTTCTGTGTGGTTCTCTGGATACGTCTAGAGTCGTGTCGCTCTCATTTCGGGTTTTTTTGGGACTATTCGGGGAACTTTTGGAGACCCTTTCGGGGCATTTCTGGATGGTTTTCGGGATCCGTCCGCGATAGCGTTGGGGTCATTTCGTAGCTTTTTCTGGATAATTTCGGGATCATTTGGGATCCTATCAGGTTATCAGCTCATTTAGTTCTTTTTTTTACTCAATTACAAAAATAAAATGCATTAGACAGAAAACAAAATTTTAAACAGATAATAAGCAGGCTAACGCGAATAGCCCATATATTTAAAATTTTCCTTGCGGACGGGGCCGCGGGTAAAAGCTAGTAGGTACATAAATTTGACTTCATAACTGTTCAATTATATTTATTTGTAAACCGCAATGTTAGTCGCTCTAACTCTTGCATACAAAGTTGCTATGAATTTGGTGACCGTTTAGTCGTCGATGAAGAATTGGAGCGAACAACACTGCGGTAAGTACTGTTTGTTAGCTTGTTAAATGTTAAGCATATTTGTAATAGTTTCCTCTAAATATGTAGAAATAAACCCACAAAACACCCGCAAATAAATTAATACGTGGAGTTAAATTCGCAAATCGTAATTGACGACAGATTTTATTTCGCATCGACGACAGGTATATTTAGTTATGTGTATGTGCTGTGTGTTCACTCAGAACCGAGGGTGGTTTACTAATCGCGTACTTTTCTGATCTCACTTTGTATTGGTGTAAAAAATGGCCGAAATCCGACTATGTCCACGCCCAGTTTTTCGATTTCGAAAATTACGAAAAATTTAAAAAATCCCATAATTCTATACCAAATACGAAAAAAGGGATGAAACATGGTAATTGGATTGGCTGATTGACGCAAAATATAACTTTAGAAAAAAAAATTGTAAAATGGGTGTGACACCTGACATATTAAGTAGAAGAAAATGAAAAAGTTCTGCAGGGCGAAATCAAAAGCTCTTGGAATATTGGCAGGAATACTGTTCGTGGTATTACATATATAAATAAATTAGTGGTAACCGACTGATGATGGCCTGGGTCACCCTAGTCCACATTTTGGTCGATATCTAGAAAACGCCTTCACATATACCACCACTCCCTTTTAAACCCCTCATTAATTCCTTTAATTTGATACCCATATCGTACAAACACATTATAGAGTCACCCCTGGTCCACCTTTATGGCGATATCTCGAAAAGGCGTCCACCTATAGAGCTAAGGTCCACTCCCTTTTAAAATACTCATAAGCACTTTCCATTTGATACACATATCGTACAAACGCATTCTAGAGTCACCCTGGTCCACCTTTATGGCGATATCTCGAAAACCTATACAACTAAGCCCACGCCTTTTAAACTTCTCATTAACATCTTTCATTTGATACCCATATCGTACACACAAATTCTAGAGTCAGCCCTGGTCCACATTTATGGCGATATCCCTAAATGGCGTCCACCTATAGAACTATGGCCACTCCCTCTTAAAATACTCTTTAATACCTTCCATTTGATACACATGTCATACAAACACATTCCAGGGTTACCTTAGGTTCATTTTCCTACATGGGGATTTTCCCTTATTTTGTCTCCATAGCTCTCAGCTGAGTATGTAATGTTCGGTTACACCCGAACTTAGCCTTCCTTACTTGTTTGTTTTTTACCTGAAAAATTCTATCAGCTTAAACTTGTCTCCCCATTTAAATATTGTCCCTCAAAGTTTTCCAAACTGTTACATGATTCTAATTTTATTGGGTTCTTAATATTAGTTGCTTTGTTTATCCCAAAGGTATTTTAAAATATTAATATAAATTTTAATAATCGAGGATTGCCCATATTGCTTTTTCAAATGTATTTTTCCCAAATTATTAAATAAATTATAAAATTAATATAAATTATTTAATATTTATTTAGAATAATAATTTCCAAGCTCTACGTAAGAATATTTTACATCAATTTAGAACTTTTGAACAGTTGAAAGTGAAACATACATAAGCTAAGTTTTATTAATAAAGTTGAACAAAATTTAAATAATAAACGTGTTATAATAAAAGCACCCAACAATAGGAAATTTCTATTCGAATAACAATTTTATCATTATATCACATGGTAAGTGCCGATAAATATTTCCACACTGTCACACAGTTTGCTTTTTTTTACGGAAAAAAGTAAACATAAAATAAATTACTACTTGTTGAAGGTGTCTTAATGATTTTCTAATTATTGCTCGTCTCTTTCAATATCAAAGGCTATATATAGAGAGGAAACGCAAAGTGACATTTTGGAAAATACTTAAACAAAGAAAAACTGCGTGTTATGTACAAATTGTTCGGAAATAACCCACATACAAAATTAGATAAATAATTCGTCCAAAGATAAAAAAATTAAGTAAAGATGTCCTTCCTCTTGGCGGTATCTCAAGTTTAACTTTCCGGGGCTAGCGTTTTTTTATGAATACGCAAGGCACCAAAGATTTTAGGCTTAAATTCGCATCATTATATTCATGTCTGTTTCAAATTCGTACAGAGAGGGCTTTATTGCTCAATTGCCGACTCAGTCCAAGGTAGATGATGGAACCGTGTGAAAAAGCTTACGCCAGTGGGATAAGCTTCTGATCCTCATTCACCAGGGTGATAAAAAAAAATATAATGCGCTATATACCTCCGAGGAGATTTACGCCTAACTTCTCTTCCCATGGCAAGTGCCGTTGGAAACGGTCATTGCCTTAGATCCATCCACTCGGTATTCAAACGTTTAGTGTAACATAACATAACACATTCTAATGGGAACGAACTAAATTCTCGAATAATGGGAATTCGTGTCGTTACCCGGCAGATAGAAAAAAAAGCTTACATCACCAAGTGATGCGTTGAACGAAACGTGGAGTAAATAATACTACAAAATGTGACATTTACTTGGGTGGCCAAGCATACATATAATGGCAGTTTCTATGCTGCATTCGTAATAGGAGAGACACTTCGTCGACAAGTATTGTACGTATAAAAGCGAACTTCTTCAACATCTCGTTCACCTGCGATCATTTTTCATGTCGAAATTTGGTCGAAAGAGTTATTAATGGATACGCATCACTGCCAGTTAAAAGAATCCTTTTATTTTCTTTTGTTTAGTAGTAACATATTTTTCACAGACGCATACGATAAATGCCAAAAAATAAGTGAAACATATGTGACTTGGTTGAATTATGTCAAAAGTAGAAAATTGCCTATTTGGCATACACACAGCCAAATCCTGTCAGTATCTTCCTTGTCCGCCACGTATATGACGTACTGTATCTGTTTAAACCGGAAATGAGCAACCAATTACAATCGTGTGGGGGGAGCTTCATTGATCTTTCCAACGTTCAGATTCACGCGGGCATTGAAAAAGCTCGTTTACACACTAACAAATTTCTCTGGTCGACGTTTATCGGCTGAGCCAGAAGCATTGTGATAAGGAGCACAATGGCCAGAAGGTTGGTTGCTGCTGCTATAAACGCTGAACAGTTGTGTATGTGTGCATGTAGAGGTGCTTTTTTCTGTTTGTTTCCAACAAATGTATTTAGTCTTATATGTATTTCGTTTTCCCTAGCCTCAAATGCGTCGCCGATCAACCTAACCTATGGTGCACACCGTTTGCCAACCACATTTTGGGCGTTGGTTGCTTACGTTACAAGACTGCACGAACGCAGAGTCGAGACTGAGTATGGGCGCGCCATTGTACAGGTCTACAAGTAGGATATGTAGCAGCACGCACATACACAGCCACGCTCACCTGATAAAATGCTTGTTCTTGTTCTTTTTTTTTTGTGGATGCTATTTGGCACTGTTGTACTTCTTAGGACAAAAAAAAGTTTAGTAGCTGCTATCGAAAACTGCTTAAAATTTTTTTTTCTTATAGTACAAAGAAATATACTTATTTACTTTCAAACGAGCACTTAATTACATCTCTCTTTAATAACCATATGTTTTGGACAATTTTAATTAACAAATTGTGATACTTTATTGCCGGGGACGATTGCTAAAACAAGACCAAAACCGTCGGGGGAGTTATTAATAGACGCGTTTTGGCCTCGCTTCCAATAATTCGAATAGTTTTTCTCTTCGGACTATTGACAACAGGACAAAACGCGTCTATTCATTTTTCCTTCCGCTTTTTTGGACGGGTTATTGCTGTCGACCTCGGTTTCAAACTGTTTTTCGCGGAAAACTTTTGAACGGGTAGAAAAACTTAACTCACGTGTTTGTATTCTTAATTCTGAAATAACTACGCGTCCTCAGATACCCCAATTGAAGACTTTTTTATAATTTTCTGAAGCACCCATATGGGTGCACTTAAAATTTCCTACTAAATTCGTTCAAAAAAATTTACCATCACAGCAACCCATATCTGATATTCCGATCCCTTTCTTGCTTCCCTGTGTCGCTTTCGACGAAGCAACCCCGGTAATTTTGACACTTCGTTCAGTGTCAAAACTCATGTTCCACGCAGGTTCCACTGGGATCCACGCTAGTTTGACACTGAACGAAGTGTCAAACTGCCGTGTGTTAGAAAGGGAAAGAAATTGTTTCCCTCTCATACATATCATACTTGTAAACCTGTACAATGGGGCGCGCAACTATGGTTACTTACCACGCAGTAGGTGCGCATCATATTTGATCTTACGAAATTTCTACAGGAGGAAATAAACACAGAATTTTAAAGTGAAAAGGAGCAAATTTTAAAATTAATTTTATTTTCAAATAAAGTATTTAAATGTTATATAGGATTATTGTGGGGCCATCAGATTGCTCCAACAACAGCTGCGTGGTCTTATCCAATTATTACCATTCTAACCTAAGAGGCCTTGAAGAGCACCGGATAATGAGTCTCCCAAATTAGACGCGACGTTTGAACCAGCACCACCTTGTGAAGCGTCTTGTGAATCACCACAGAGGAAGTTTGCTACCTCAGATAGGACGTTTGCATTAACACTACCTTCGGCAACGCCGTTACTAGCAAGAGCTTTAACCGCATTACAGACTGTGGTTCCTGCCTGAGAGGCGACATTTGAACCACCATCGGCTGCACAAACGAGTGCAAAGCAAGCGAAAGCCAAAACGAGAGCGAATACGAAGACTGATGAATTCATTGTTGCTTAGATAAAGAACTGCTTGAAGACAAGTGTATGAATTTTGAAAATCTAACCGGCCTTTTATACAAAAATTTTTATGACATTGTAGTACAAAATCGCACTTTCTTAACTTTTATAATAATTCTGTCAATATTTGAATAGTGCAAGAAGTTTCGGTGAAATCCTTTTATAAGCTTCTTCTTCTTAATAGATGTTAGATAATTCTGATTGCTTTGTATTTAAGGTCCATAATAAAACCACAAAGATAATCAAAAGCATGAAAGATTAGGCACAATATTTCAACTAGAAAACGTGCAATGATTTTAAGTAAAATAAATAAAAATTTAGATAAATAATTGCTTGAAATAAAACAAGCAAGGAAGGCTAAGTTCGGGTGTAACAGAACATTACATACTCAGCTACCAAATTACAGCTAGCAAAACCTTTAAATCATCTTCTTTTAAAAGTAGGAGGTGCCACGCCCATTGTCTAAAATTTTACTAATTCTCTGTTGTGCGTCATAAGGTCAACCCACCTACCAAGTTTCATCGCATTATCCGTCTTTGGTAATGAATTATCACACTTTTTCGGTTTTTCGAAATTTTCGATATCGAAAAAGTGAGCGTAGTAATAGTTCGATTTCATTCATTGTATCTAATAGCGATCTGAGATGAGTGCCCAGGAACAAACATACCAAATTTCATTGAGACACCTCAAAATTTACTCAAGTTATCGTGTTTACGGACAGACGAACGGACGGACGAACATGGCTAAATGAATTTCTTTATTCGCCCAGATAATTTTGATATATAGAAGTCTATATCTATCTCGATTAGTTTATGCCATTACGGGGTACCGTTAAGCGAACAAAATTAGTATACTCTGTGAGCTCTGCTCTGCTGAGTATAACATAGAAATTCCGTATAGGTCACCTCATTCTTTTATTTGTTGTCGACAGCCGGATCATTTTTATCCATTTACATGGTACGACTTGGGTTCCACTCATAAATAACGTTAGCTGCTTTTCGACGCCTCCATCCCTCCCTACGTGACGAATAGAGACGCTTGCTTGCTTGCGCCCGTAACAGAGCGTGACGCTGACCTTAAGCTCCTACTCCACTTAGGCGCATCATGTTATTTTTGGATCGCCCCTAATGTCGTTTTCTTGTCTGAAAATAATGTCGCCCCTTCTCGTCCCCCTCGTAAGTTTGTGTGCTACTTTCACAAAATATTTCCCACTGAATAGGAAAAGCGGTATCATTAACTACAAGTTCAGCCATTCTGCAAAACGGTGGTTGACCCAGTTCAAAAGTTAGATGGTAACATTTTTCCCAGAAAAGAAAACGCCTTTAGATAGCAAGACTCTTAGACTTTCATACGCTCATACAGCTCATTATTTCTCGAGAGAGAACTTCACTTTCAATTGGTCCCCCCTTAATCCAGGAAGACATAAAAAAATAATTTATGGTCATAACATGAACAGGAAATTTCCGGAATAGCCATAATGCTAAATTGAAAAAGGCCGCACAGTTGTTGCTGTTGTGTTAACAGGGCTTCGCGCCATTCAATGGGCATGACCACTCACAAATTGTCATCAAAGTCCTCTAACAGGATTCAAAGGAAACAAACAGTTTAAACAGGGGCGGACCATAGGGTTAGTTGGTTGGTTGGAGTGGCGAGTCCCAATTGACTCCAATTAGGGCTCATGCGCCGTTTTGATAACACAAACTCGTGAGTTAACTAATGAAAGGGTGTTGTAAGAATACTAATGAACATTTTCACAAGCCTCAGGGAAAAACCCGTCTCCCTATGTCCATCCCGTGGAGTTTATGAATATGAGAAGCTCTCCCGCCCTAACATCCTTGAGATCTGGGGGGCTTTCGAAAAGGGCCCTTCCAAGAAACTTTATTCTGCTTCGACAGTATGCTGGGCATTCGCACAGCAGATGCTCAACCGTTTCCTCCGCCTCCGGACGCTTGCAGCTGCGACAGGAGGTATTGTGTTACAGGCCCATCCGTGCCGCATGTACCCCAGTTGTCCAATGCCCCGTGAGCACCGCAACTACTCTGGATATATCCCTTCTGTTCATCTTAAGGACAGCTAAAGATCGTTTTTCTTTATATAGTGGCCACATGCTCTTGGAAACTCTACAGGTCCGCAACCGATTCCACCTATTGTTGGCCTCACCCAAACAGTGCTGGAAGATACGACCCTTGATGAGTCCCAGGGGTGCAAGTACCTCCTTCGCTCCGGAAACATCTAGAGCCGCTCCACGCCCTGCCAGCTCGTCCGCCATCTCGTTACCCTGTATGTTGCGATACCCCGGCACCCATATCAGAGTAACGATCTGCCGGCTCGCCAGAATCATGGCGCTCTCCCTATACTGCCCAACCAGTTCTGATGATATCGTCTCTGACCCGAGTGCCCCAAGAGCCGGAGAAAATGGCTACCCTGTTACCGTTACCTTTGATATCCATTAACGCTTTGCGGACCACAGGGAGATTGAAAAGATCGTTGGTGTCATGTGGGAACACATCGCATGCAAGACGTACATTACCTATGTCGGGGTTGATTCTGAACAAGTAAGAGTATAACCTGTTACAGTATTCAGAACGAAGTTTGGCCAGGGTGCCTCGTGTTTTCCATTGGTAGTGTGCTTTCTTCTCCTGCAAGGGTGGGATATTGCATATTAATAACAGGGTTCACTGGGCGCGTCCTGGCAAAAGCGTTTATCGATTCTGTGTGGATATGGCTTAGGGCCTGCTTATACTTGTCTGGATTCAACGGCAGTGTTGGCAGGTGCTGGATCTCGTCATAGTGCTTATGGAGATGTTCGCTTAACCCCCGTGGAGGCGGGGCTACATCAAGCCGTTGTTTGCTAGGAAGTCCTGGTTTATGAAAATTTAACAAAAACTCCCTGTTCAGCATTTCACTGTGCTCTTTAAATGTTGAGCGCTTTGGCCTCACTACACATCCAGTGGCAGTTCTGATAGCAGCATTTTGACAGGCTTGCAATCTTTTCCACTATGTGTTTTTAAGACCAGGCGACCAAACTGGTGACGCATATCTCATGAGAGGGCGGCCAGTTGCTTTGTACGTGATTAGCAACGTTTCTTTATCTTTTTCCCCAGGTGCTGCCGGCAAGCGACTTGAGGATTTTGTTGCGACTTTGTACTTTAGATACAATTTCGGTTGCATGCGCCTTGAAGCTCAGAGTATTATAGAACGTTATCCCTAAGATCTTTGGGTGACTGACAGTCAGTAGTGTGACACTATGGATGTGAACGTCCAATCTTTGCGACATGCGTTCCTTCCACGTCGTAAACAGGGTGGCCGTGAGTTTTGTCGGTGCTAATGCCGGCGAGGTGAAGAAACTAGAAAGATCAGGAAGATAGCTGTTTATTTTAGAAATTAATTCATCAATTAAAGGGCCAGGTCCTGTTGCCGTAATCGTAGAGTCGTCGGCATAGGAAATAATTGTAACTCCTTCTTGTGGGGAAAGGAGTTTTTGATATGTAGAAATTAAACAGAAGCGGGGAGAGGACATTACCCTGTGAAACCCCTTGTTTAATTTTCCTAGGTTTTGAGATTTTGTAATTAATCTGGGTGTTTATGGCATTTACCGGTGGTGGTGGTGCTGTGCATTTTGCGGAAGCCAAGTAGGTGCGTGGCTAGGCGAAGATTTGCCGTGAAATGAGGGAGAAGAACGGTTTCCAATGTCTTCGTTACTGGCGAAAGAAGTGATATCACACGATAAGACTCACCTTTGTAAGCTGGTTTCACAGGCTTTAGTAGTGGAATTATCCTAGCCATTTTCCATTGTTCAGGAATGGCAAAGGACTTCAGAGACAGATTGAAAACGTGCGTTATGTAGTTTATTCCCTCAGCGCCAAGGTGGTTTAGCATCGACATGGCTATTCCGTCAGTGCTTATTGATTTGTAGGGCCTGGTCTTGTGAATGGCTGCTTCAACCCCTGTGGGGTTGATGGTAATGTGCCACGTCGTTTTTGTGTTTATGTGCCCGTCTGTTTGCACAACATCTGACTTTGTCCACAGAATAATAATATTGTTGATGTAATATATATGTATATACGCAAAGTCCACAAACATGTAACCTAGCCGGTTTTTTCAATGAAAACAATATCGCGACTCATTATAATTGTACGTGTTTTCGGTTCAAACAAACGGTAAGCTTTTGTCGTGGACTTTACATCAAATTTCTGACGTTTTTCTTTTGGCACGTGCGCCATGGCTTTACTGCCAAACACGCGCAAATGCTTTAGTGACTGTTTTCTATTCGACCGATTTCTTCTGGAGACCGAAAATCTTCACTACAGGAATTCTATTCAAAATATAAACTGCAGTGACCGACGCTTCAGCCCAAAACTTCTTGTTTAAACCCGAGTCAGCCAACATACAGCGCACTCTTTCTACAATTGTTCGATTTAATCGTTCTGCTACACCATTTTGCTCGGGTGTATATGGCGAGGATGTTTGGTGTAATATGCCATTTTTCATTAAAAATTCTTTAAACTTTCCGTTGGTGTACTCTGTGCCATTGTCTGAACGAAATATTTTTATTTTCCGTGAGCACTGATATTCCACTAATGCCTTAAATCTGACAAGTTCATCAAAAACGTCAAACTTTTGCTTGATTGGCATTACCCTAACTTTTCGAGAATAATCATCCACGAAGGTCATACAAAATCTATGGCCCGAGTGAGATTTAGTTGGAAATGGGCCGGCGACATCTGAGTGGACCAGATCAACGAAGTTGTTAGCGCGCGTACCGCTTTCTTTGAAAGGCGCACGAGTTTGCTTACCTTTAATGCATACAACGCATCGCTCATTTCCAATTTTACCAAAATCAACACCACTACACGAATATTTAATTTTTCTTAACTTTTCACTGCACATGTGGCCCATTCTGCGGTGCCATAAATCAAAGTCATTGCTGGCCAGAAAAGCACTTTTTTCACACTGAATGTTTAATTTGTATAGATCACTAGCTTTACCAGGCGCACGTTGTAACGCCCGAGATCGAATGGACGTTGCGCTATTTTTTCTGTTTTGTTTGTTGATAATTTAATTTATTGTTCTCTAAATTGAATTGAATTTTGTACGCATATTTGGTGGAATTTTCTGTTAAAACATTTTGTTCTTGTATCTTATTTTATATTATTGTATTGTTTTTACCGCTGATGATTGTTGCTTTGATTACATTCCGAAGAAGCATGACTGGTGAGCCAATTTTCAAAGTTGATATATGCGCAGGCATTCCTTTTGGTTCTAAGGAGTATAGAAATTCATTTGGATAACTCACAATTTTATCTTCATCTGTAACTGTGCCGATCGATTTATATTTCGTCACTTCACCAGAAAATTGATTTTGAAAGCGATCATTGATTTTGTTAACATGATCATTTTTGGGAGCTAAGATAGTTTCTTCGCATAGCCAAAAAACAAAAGCATTTAAATTTAAAATTCTTAATTCTGAAATATGAAAAACTTTCGTCTTGATCGAAGGAACCTCGAGCTAAAATTTGGTGATGATCGAAGTATAGCAAACACGTTTTCATAGGGAACACACACACAGAATTTGATTTTTATAGAAGATGTAGATAGACTGAAGCTAAACAATTTTTTTAACAGCGGCAGATTACTAAACGTGCAAAAGGCATAACAGCTAAACTCAACAATGCAGTCAAACTTTAGGTGTTAAAATAACTTAAGTTTGTACTGCAGCCATAGTTTTTCCCCATTCCACATTTTACTGGAAGTTTTAGGACTTAACGTCACATAGCTCCTTACCAATTTTAACTATCCTACCATTAAGACATCCAGATATATGCAGTATAATATATTACATTGTCCATTCCATTTCCCAATTCCATATTTTCTTGGTGGTGTTAAGGATTGACCTCAAATAACTCCTTACTGAATTTCAATGTTCTGGCATGTATACCTTCAAAGTTATGCAGTACCAAATATTCCATTTTTAATGGGAGGTTCCACGCCCCCTTTTTCCCAATTCCGCATTTTCTTGGTGGTGTTAGGGATTGACCTCATGTAACTCCTTACTGAATCTCAATGTTCTGGCATGTATACCTTCAAAGTTATGCAGTACCAAGGATTCCATTTGAATGGGAGGTTCCACGCCCCTTTTTCCCAACTCCGCCTTTTCTTGGTGGTGTTAGGGATTGACCTCATATAACTCCTTACTGAATTTCAATGTTCTGGCATGTATACCTTCAAAGTTATGCATTACTAAAGATTCCATTTTTATGGGAGGTGCCACGCTCCCTTTCTCCAAATTCCGCATTTTCTTGGTGGTGTTAGGGATCGAACTCATATAACTCCTCATTGAATTTCAATGTCCTGGCATGTATACCTTCAAAGGTATGCAGTACCAAAGATTCCATTTGTATGGGAGGTGCCACGCCCCTTTTATATATCGAAATTATTTTTAGCCTAAAACCTTCCCGTTGATCGAAGGAACCCATAACCAAAATTTGGTGATGATTGATGTGTGGGAAATACGTTTCCATAGCGAACACACACACACAGAATTTGATTTTTATATATATATGGCTAAACCGATTTGGGATTTCAAAATAAAATAACCATCATCTCTCCTTCCTGTATCTTTCCTAAAAATTTCATGGCAATCTGCCGAGCCGTTCTCGAGTTATGGAGTGACAATCAAAATGTACACTTCTTTTTATATATATAGACTAGCAGACCCGTCAGACGTTGTTCTGCCCTAAATGTGATCTATCTGCATACATTTTAATAAGCTTTTTCCGTCTAACTCTGCCCTCACCCCTCTTCACTTTTTCTTTATCCTTTTATTCACTCCTCCCTCCGTCTTTTTCGCTTCATCTATCTCTATCTTCGTCTCACTCTATCTCTTCTCTATCTAGTCTCCTTCTCCTTCCCTCTTTTCCCTTCTCTAAAGTTTTTCCCACTCTTCTTAATCCCTTATTACCAGTCCCAGAGGTGGTATGCATTTTGTTCCAGTCATATTCCGAGTCCCAGTCCCAATCCGAGTTTCAGTCCCAGTCCTAATCCCATTCCCAGCCCGTCTCTGGTCTACTTCCCGGAAAAAAGGATCGTAAATACTAACATGTACAGGCAAATTGATATACCAAATTTCAGGCAAATCGAATAGGACGTATGTAAAAAGGTATGTTGGTATTATTAATTCATGTATTTACTTCGGCTTCGCATGCATATTTATCAGTTTTGCCAGGTTGATGCGACTAAATCGAATATCACAATGAAAATTACTTTAAAGCTCTCAGCAAGAGCTTTCATTTGATATCCATATTACACACATTCTAGGGGTATCAAGGTCCACGTTTTGGCCTATATCTCGAGACCCTAGTCACCCAGCGGTATAAAACTTACTCTGTGCACACATGAACAGCTTCAATTTGATATCCATAATGTTAAAACACATCCTATTATTACCCTGGTCCACGTTTTTGCCTATATCTCGAGACCCTAGTCACCCACGGGTCCGAAAAATACCCCTATCAAAGTACTCATAAACAGCTTTCATTTGATACCCATATTGTACAAACATATCCCAAGATTACCCAAGTCCAGGTTTTGATCTCAAGACCCTAGCCAGAATGGGATAAAAAGTATCCTATGTCTGTCTCCTGGTTCTAAGCTACCCCTCCACCAATTTTCAGTCAAATCTATTCATCTGTTCTTGAGTTATAAAGAGTGTAACTAACACCACTTTCTTTTATATTTATACTTACATCACATTAGAAACTTCAAAAATAACAGTATTTCTCCACTATTTAATGGATGTTATTATACATACAAACCTTCCTCTTCAATCGCTCTATCTACTAAAAAAAAGCGCATCAAAATCCGTTGCGTAGTTTTAAAGGTTTAAGCATTCAAAGGGACATAGAGACAGAAAAAGCAACTTTGGTTTATACCATGTACTGATAGTGATAGTGATAGTTATACATGCAAAAATACCAACAAATTAAACTTTTGTTTAAGAATTTTAAGGAAATGTTCAATATATTTAACGAAAGAGTATTTTTCAAGAGATGTTGCATTCTTAACCATTTATGTTGCATTAACTTGGCAACAACGCATAAATATGTCAAGCTGATATGATATGAAAATACATACATACATCCATACATATAAATGTACTCCCGAAGCTAAATAATGCAGCGAATTCTATGTATGTACGTATGTGTCGCATCAGGCCTCACTCAAAAGCAATTTGCTCGCACAGTTGACACCGAACAATCACACACACGAATTTTTTGGTAAAAATGTTACCTTTGTTTAAACAATTTGGCTGATATAAGAAAGGAATCAAGTATTTTTTTTTATGCAGATCGAAGGTAAATATTTCAAAGTTTTACTGAAAAGTAGAATTTTTTAAATCCATCCATCCGTCAATGAGTTATAGTTGTGTAAACAAAAATTTTATGATTTTTACTACATTTTGGCAATTTGCCACGCCCCTATAACATATATCTTCAAATTATATTAACTGTACTATCTCACGTAGCTAAGCTTTCAAATGCAAAAACCCGTTTTAAATCAGAGCATTCTGTGTGAAGTTATGTGCATACATGGCATTTAGCGACTTTATTTTATAAGATTTATTACCGCGGTCGCGGTGGCTATCAAATTGCTCGGGTTATCGTAAATTCTGCAAAAATCTTTATTTCATATTACCTTATTGCCGTTTTTGGTCATTTCGCGCACGGACAATAAATTTGCGCACAACTCGGGAACGTAATCTACTCTAAGCACAGCATCGTATCCACACGATAAACACAATCTTACATTACCACTTGACACTACTGGAATCATAGATGAATGGATTTGCAACTCTTTGTTTCGAGAGAGCGCTGTCAAAATGTACATTATTATAACATTTATTAATGATGCCACTCCAAACAAAAATGAATAGATCTGAATGTGGGGATTTTTGACATAGATTTCGGCGATTATAGTTTCAATCATTTAATAAAATGATAGTCGTAAATTATTTATTTCTTTAAACTTATTTTACAATAATACGATTAGTTAGAGTTACGTATAAACAAATCAAAGAAAAATTTACATTTTGGTTTATTTAAGTAGTCAAATATTGTAACGCATTTAACTAGCAGTGAAAACCATATATTCTTTTGAAATTTCAGTAAATCGGACCTATGATATAATAGTTAACATCATTTAATGAATAGGGCTTATCCTACATATCTGACGATCCAGGTTCTGTGATCAAAATGGACTAGATGCATCGGGACCTCAAATTTACAAAACCTGTTTTTAGTAATAACTTTTGAATGGGAAATAATATTTACCCTCCGCCATCGAACTAATAATATTTACACTAAAACAAGTATTTTTACCCTTTTTTCCATAATTTTTGAACGCCATTCTACAGTTTTATGTCAAACTAAAGTTTACCGGAATTTTTGGCCTGTTTTTTGCTTTAGCTGGCGCGAGGGATTAATCTGTGATTGTTGCCAGCACAAATGTGAGATAAATCCCTCGTGAGAGCGCAAAAATTGTTTATCAATTGACTGTTTTTCATTGAAGATAATGTTTTTATTTTGCGTCATATGTGCGGTTGCGCCAGAATCAATATACCAATCAGCTGTGCGGCTGTCATGCGAAAGCAACGAAGCAAATAGAGTTTTCTCACCTTTTGTGTGAGTATTGCCACCTCATCTTTTATTGTGACCTTCCTCTTTTCAATTGTGGCACCTAAGAAATTTATTTGTTTTCTTTCTATCTTATAACTTTAAACGAGCAATTCTTGTTAGTTTGTATAGTCGAACGACCTCGGGAACGGCTCAACCGATTTAAATGAAATTTGGCGCAGAGATAATGTATCACCTTCTAAGACTTTCTACCTTGGTGTTGCCACTCAGAATGTTTCACAAGGTTGCCACATATTCGAAATAAAAAAAAATTCCATGAGATATGCCGATATGGGTATTAAACGAAAGGTATTTCACTCCGCATTACAATAGGGACATTTTTGGGTAGGGTTGCCATTTAGGGTTGTCACCTATTCGAAATAAAAAAAAAATGTTTGAGATAGGCAGATATGGGTATCAAACGAAAGGTATTTCACTCCGCATTGCAATAGGGACATTTTTGAGTAGGTTTGGCATTTAGGGTTGGGGTAGTTAGACGAAATAGTACTTTACTTACTTATATTCTATTAAAGCTTTAAAGGAGAATATTAAAGTTAAAAATCTTTGTAAAAAAATCGTACACATTATTCGACTTAATTTTCTTAATTCACACACGCTAATGAAATTGAAATGCTATATCAAGGCACCGTGGCAAATTCTAGCAAAATATATTTAAATGCATATTTTTAGCAAATATGAAATAAATAATTGCAATTTCTCACAGATTACTATTAGAAAGATTTCTCACCATAGCAAAAAGGTATCTCACCATGGTAATTTGCTACCGTTGAACACTAGAGGCATATGTTCAACAGATGGCGCTTAGGGAAGTAAGTTGACATTTCATTAAACTAACTGATAGTTGTCATAACTGATAGTTGTCATTCGTGAAATTCACAAGTTTTTGGAATTCAATTCAATTCAATTTATTATTATTTAACACATTTGTACAAGTGAGACTATTGTCTCATAAAGTACATCGATATTTGGATATATGTACAATATAATAATGTGAGTATAACAATATTTATATTAATATAAAAGGCATAACAGAAATATGCAATGTAGATTTAGAAAATAGTTAGAATAGTCTTTTTTGTATATCAAAAAATTCAGACAAAGCCAATTTAAAGCGCGATGCATTGGGCTCATTTTTTATAAAATTAGGTAATGAGTTCCATATTTTGATAGTACTGACAAAGAATGTCCTTGATGATGAGAGATATTTATGGCGTGGAACGATGAGTTGTAGCTTATTTCTAGACTTGCAGTCTATATCACCAAACACTAGCCCTCCAAACGAAATGAGAGGAACTATTAGTGATCTGACTAACAATAATTTGACATTTGGAGGAATGAAAGCAGCTGTGTACCACAATTTCCTTAACACAAAATAAATTTTTGATAAAACGTAGTTAATATGATCAACACAGCTAAAATTGGAATTTAGTTTGAACCCTAAACTACTAACGACCGACTCATACTTAATGGTTATATCCTGTAGTATAACCGGTGGCAAATTCTCTACTAGTTGCGTAGAGTGCGAGATGCAAATAGCTTTTGTTTTAGATGCATTTGGATTTAAATTATTATCACTCGACCACGAAGAGATGCTTTCGAGATCCTCGTTCATCGTACAAACCAAATCGTCAGATAGGCCAAGAGCGCGAGATAATTATATTTGTGCATCATCAGCATATAGATGTATAGAAACACTTTTACAGCAATGAGTAATATCGTTGATGAACATACTGAACAAAATTGGTCCAAGTATAGAGCCCTGAGGCACTCCCGAATACAGGCACTTTGTCTCAGAGCAACCACTTTTAACTACTACCTTCTGCCAACGATTTGTAAGATAGTTTTCGAGCAATCTTAAAGCACTAGAAGATAATCCAAAGTATTGTCGTAATTTCATTAAGAGAGAATGGAATGATCTACTGTGTCAAAGGCTTTCGAAAAATCTAAAATTGACATGACAGTCAAATCACCCCTATCGTACGCAGGGCGGATGTCTTCAATTACCTTGAGTAAAGCCGTCGCACAACTATGTCTCGCTCTATAACCAGACTGGCATTCTGAGAGAAGGTTGTTCTTATTGAGGTGTTCGGTGATTTGCGCCACCACTAACCTTTCCCAGATTTAGAAAGAGGTGGTAGAGAGCTATCGGCCGAAAATCCATTGACAAAACAGCCGATGGCTTTTTAGCAATAGGAATAACTTTTGCTATCTTCCAAGCATCGGAAAAAGTTGAAGTCGTTATCGAAAAGTTAATAATATGTGTTAACGTTGAAACAATGTTGATTGCAATAAGTTTTACAAACCTAAGGCTTATACCGTCGTCACCAACGGCATTGGACTTTATTGAGAATATACTTCTTATGACATCATCCTCTGTAACTCCGAAAAATTGAAATTTGTTATTATCTGGTGTGTACATCACATTTTCATTAAGTTTGAAATTTTGATTATTTATATATCTACTCGACTGTAAAAAGAAGTAATTGATGGAGTCAGGGTCCAAATCGCATTTCGAATCATTTTTACATGCAATCCCTACTGATTTGAGATTTTTCCACAAGTTTCTGGTTGGTAAATTCGTGTCAAGCTTTGTTTGAAAAAAAGTCTTTTAGAATTTCTTACTGTGAGTGTAGCATGATTTCTGGCCAGACGATAATATTGCCAGTTTTCATTTGTGGGATGTTGCTTCCAAATTTTGTAAGACTTACTACGCGCTTTGATAGCCAGCAGAACCTCCTTTGTGAACCACGGCTGTCTATTTGTTTGGAACTTTACCGCATTTAGAGGTACATATTTAGTAAATAGGTAATTTAAAAGAAACATGAAATAACCGAGTTTTTGGTTAATATCTGAAAACATCCATACGCGGTTCCAATGTAAAGAATCAGCTTCGCACACTAGTTCAGACAGATTAACTGACTTAAAATCCCTATAACAAAATTGTGTTTCGGTATTGCAATTAATATCTTTAAGCCGATGCTAAGCAGTCACTTGTATGTACTCAAACAAATCAATCGTTATGTATACACATATGTACATAAAGACAGCGGAGATATACTCACAAAAGTATACAATCATCAGCGAAGTATTACTCACATATGGCTATGCGAGAGGCTATAAACGCGTATCTGTAGTTTATAGCTGTTGACCAGGTAGAGGATTCTAGAAGAAGAAACGTCTTGATGTTCGGGCAGAGAGTATAAAAGCAGCAGAAGCTGAGTAAGCAGTAATCAGTTTGATTTAAGCACGCTATTGGTTGCGAAGTATAAGTGTTATTGTGATGTATTTTCATTATTTTGCATTATTGAATATTGGAGTTATTTATTCAACAGTTTAGCGATACCAACGTCTGTAGAAGGTGTAAAATAAGCGGAGTTTCGCTAAATTCATTACAGTTGGTGTTAGAAGAAGAATTATTGAATAAATTCCAGAGGACAACAAGGACATGGCAAAGTTAAGTGAATTAAGGATGCAGCAACTGAAAAAGGAGTTGAAAGCCCGTGGATTGAATACAACCGGCAATAAAATCGAACTTCAAGCACGGCTATGAGACACTATGGAATCGGAAGGAATTAATGTTGAACAGTACGTCTTTCATCCTGATGAGGACGAGACATTAACAAAATTGGAAGAAAAGAACGGAAGTCCAAGTCCAGTCGCCAGCGGCGAGACTAGTGCGATATTAGCTTTGTTATCACAGATATCGACAAAAATGGAAACCCAGGAAACACGCATAACAAATACCCACAAATATTTCAGCACAGCTCGAAGAACAGAAAACATATATAGCATCCAAACTGGAATCACAGGAGACACGTAACTCAGAGATGTCGTCAGAAATAACTTCCGAAATTGAAGCACAAGAGGCACGTATATCCGAAATGTCGGCACAAATTTCAGCACAGGTGTCATCGCAGATCTCTGCACAACTGGAAGAGCGTATGGAAGAGAAACTACCGCAGTTTCAGGAAGGGTTCAGTGGTCGACAAGATAAAATGGAAGCCGAGATTGATGCTTTAAAAAATCGTATTCAGGAGTTACAATTGAAGCGTCCAATCACTTCAACATCCTCTCTGAAGGAAAAATCCCCAACGTTTGATGGTTCTGCTCTTTTCCAGGTATTTAAGCTCCAATTCGAGAAGACGTCAGCAGCGAACAACTTGAATATCGAAGATAAAGTTGCTGCATTGTTCGTAGCGTTAAAAGAACCTGCTGCTGAGATCTTACAGACCATTCCTGAGGGAGAACGAAACAGTTATGAAGCATTGATGGCTGCTGTAGAACGATGGTATGGAAGCGAAGACAGGAAACAGGTCTACCAAATAGAAATACAAAACCACTTCCAAAAAGCTAACGAGACTTTGCAGAAGTTTGCGTCGGATGTTGAAAGATTGGCTCATCTCACATATGCGGACGCACCCGTCGAATAAATCGAGAGGGTAAAAATCCAGAGTTTTATAAATGGCATACGGGACGTAAAACGAAGCGAGCGACATACGCAAACCCAAAGCTGACATTAGCTGAAACGGTATCCCATGCACTGACTCAGGAAACAGCCCGTGAGCCGAGTGAGCCCGCATACAAAGCTCATCGTGTGGAAGTAGAAAGGCCAGATTGGGTATCCGAACAAATGTTACTAAGCTTTCAAAAGCGCGCCTAAAAATCATATCCACACCATTAGGAATAAACTACATACAGAGTGTATGTGTCTACATGGTGATCAAAAGGAATATAAACAAAAAGGCAACTCTTAGAGACCAATTGTACAGCGAACAACGGGACATTCATATGGCTTAGCAGCTAAAGGCATCTACCTTTGCACTGATATGAATGCTGGAGATTCGAGTTCAACGCTCAGCTCCCGAAGAGCTAGCTGATGAAGAAGTGAAATTCAGAAACATGTCCTAGTAACCATCGCCGTTTGTAAAACTTACAATTTTTCGCTAATATCAATTACAAAAACCATTGAGTAGACACCATTTTGGAAGCACTGGAGGGATCACAACAGAAAAACGGTGGAGTTATGAAGGGTTTCAAGTGCGGTAACCCTGGAAACATTGCATGTTATTGCAGTACCAACCCTAACAGTGTCAGCAATGTGGGTGGCCGTAAACGCAGAGCTCAAGGAGATGAGCAAATCTCTAAATCTACTCAATCTTTAAAATAAAGCCCCGCAAGGGGCGACAGTTGGCTCCCGCAATTGAATGCCCCATAATCTCTATCTCGCAAATTGGAAGAAGGTCAAGCAATCTTACTGTCGGAGGACATGTGGATGGAAAGAAACGTTTACTGACTGTAAATACGGGTGCATATCATTCCATCATTCGATCAGATTTAGTCAACAAGAATATAAGACCATTGCTTGGAGCAAGATTACGTACAGCCACGGGAGAGGACACCCAGGTAATTGGAGAAGTAGCATGTGAAGTAGCAATTGGGAACGTCACGGTACTACACAATTTTATAGTAGCAGAGATTGTTGATGAAATCATAATTGGAGTGGACTTCTTAATCGACCAAGGCATCAAGATCGACATGCAAAGCAAGACGATGCGATATAAGAACATGGTTGTGCCACTTAATTTCGGCTACGAGAGAGGCTACAGCAGTAAACGAGTGCTGGTGGAAGAGAGTCAGCAAATACCACCAAAATCTGAAGCAGTCATCTGGGCAAAGATTGATGGAGATTGTGGGACAAACAAATTGTGGGTTGTTGAAGCAGCAAACAAATCAACACCGAATTTACTTGTAGGAAAAACCCTGGCTATGACAAAACAAGATGGACATATTCCAGTAAGACTACTCAATGAGTTCAAGTCACCACTCAAACTGACCAAAGGAGCTATTTTGGGAAGATGCCAAGAGGCTGAGGTAGTTATTAACTGTGAACGGCTCCAGGAACACGTTTCAACTAGTAATACTGATCTTTCAAATGACATCACGGCATGGAGGAAGGGGCTAGAGGAAACCTATCAGACTAAGGCATAGCAACTGCTCTTAAAGTACGCGAACATATTTGACAAAGATGGCTCCAAACCAGGCCGCACCAACCTTGAGAAATATCAAATTGACACTGGAGATGCGAGGCCGATCCGTCAAGCTCCTCGTAGTGTTCCACTGGCGAAGTGGGAAGTTGTGAGTCAAATCGTACAAGAAATGAGCGACAGCGACGTCATCGAACCATCATGGAGCTCACCGGTGGCACATGTGAAGAAGAAGGATGGAAAAATGAAGTTTTGCGTTGACTATCGCAAGTTGAACGACGTTACGAAAAAGGATAGCTACCCATTGCCAAGAATTGACGATACTCTGGACTCGCTATCTGGTACGAAATGGTTTTCCACACTGGACTTGAAAAGCGGCTACTGGTAAGTGGAGGCGAAGGAGGAAGACAAAGAGAAAACAGCCTTCAGAGTCGGTGATGATCTTTGGCAATTTACAATTATGCCTTTTGGACTTTGTAATGCACCAGCTACTTTTGAGAGACTCATGGACCAGGTACTGAAAGGACTACATTGGAAAACATGCTTGGTGTACCTGGACGACATCATCGTACTGGGTGGCGGATTTACGTTTTGCAGTGCTATAGGGTGTTCTGTTATAGACTACGTTATATCTTCGTTTGAGCTTCTACCAGCCGTTAACAGCCTTTCAGTTCTCAAAAAAGAATATTCTGATCATATGCCGCTTTGCGTAATTTTGGAGATTTCAGATAAAAACGCTAAGGACACCTCAAGGACCTGCCCACCCAAGTTAGTGTGGAAGCCGAAGCATATGTAAAGGTATGTCAATCTTATTAGCTCAATGCCCAGCAGCAGTTTCGACATTACAGATGTTAGCATTGATGTTATGGTGTCTTCCTTACAAAATAAAATAAAATCTGCAGCCTCGGACAGTCCTGGAAAATCAAAATACGTCCCAGAAAATAGTTGGTTTGACAACCAGTGCTTTAAAGCCCGTAGAAAAATGTTAGTACACCTAGGCGAGTGGAGGAGGAGTGGCTTGGAAGCAGCTCGTATATCGTATGTCGCATTACGTTCAAGTTACTACAAGCTTTGCTCTGAGAAAAAACTGGAATATGAAGGAAAGGATATTAACCTCTTAAGTACTGTGAGAAGCACAAGGGACTGGTGGCGGATTGCTAACTCTTTGAAAACTCAACTCCATAGGGTGTCGTGTAGTCTGTCGTTGACAGATTTCTACAACCACTTCAAGTTATTGTTATCTAGTACAGTAGAAGCACCTTGCATGCATTGGACGTTACTTTCAGTGATAGACCCTTTTCTCGATTCTCCTTTTGAGCTCCGCGAGTTACAGCTTGTATTGAAAAGTCTAAAAGACAACAAAGCTCCGGGTCAAGATCGAATTTCTCATGAATTTTACAAGTACGCCCTGCAGTGTCTCTTAACAACTGGCTTTGTTCAATGCAATATTTCTTGAGAAACAGATTCCGCAATGTTTCCCCAGCGCAATTGTTATCGCCCTCTTCAAAAAAGGCGACCCTGACCTTCCCTCCAACTACAGGGGACTATCACTGCTTGACACCTTATATAAGATTTTCGCTGCTTTGCTTCTGAGTCGCATTAACGCTTGGCTCGAATGCAATAATGTTATTACCGAGTTTCAGGCGGGCTTCTGCAAAAACTATTCAACAATTGACAATATGTTCAACCTGACCAGTATTGTACACTTGAACTTTAGTGCGAAAAAGAAAACTTTCGCTTTCTTTGTCGATTTTTCATGTGCTTTTGACACAGTTCCAAGGAATTTGCTTTTCTACAAGCTTGCCCAGCTCGGTCTATCTATTATTGAGGTACTTCGCTTAATTTATGAAGATACAACTAGTCAGGTTTGGATGGATGGAGCGCTTTCGGAACCATTTTCTGTTAAACAGGGTGTACGGCAAGGGTGCATGCTAAGTCCAGCTCTGTTCTCTTTATATATTAATGACCTAAGTGACATTCTCCTCTGTGGTGTAAAAGTTGCTGACGTTGTAGTTAAAGTTCTTTTGTACTCTGACGATATTGTGCTTCTGCGACAGATTTACAGAAAATGATAGACACACTTTACCTTTACAGTAAGCAGTGGGGTTGACAGTTAATCTCCCTAAATCCAAAATATTAGTTTTTAGGGAAGCTAGCAGGATGTCCGCGGGGTGTTGCTGGAATTATGGTAATGACAATATTAAGGTTGTAAATGAGTACAAATACTTGCATGCTCTTAAATTATAAACTTTCTTTCACAAAGCACTTAGATGCGAAACTGCCAGAAGCTAAAACTGCTATAGTTGCTACATGGCTCGGCATCCAGGTCTATCATGTTTTATGGTGCGCAACTTTGGGGTATTGATAAGTTTGAGTCCGTAGAGAACCTCCTGCGGTTCTTTAAAAAAAAGCTAATATTTCTGCCATCTAAGACTCAAAACTATATGTTGCACCTCGAATCAGGTTTATGTTCGTTGTACTACCATACTTTAAGCACGCACATGTATTATATCGCGCGCTGTTTTAGTTTATCACCAAATAGACTGCCCCGCATTGTAGCTGAGGAGACAGTGCGTCAAGGCTCGTACTGGGTGAAAAACTGGGAAAATGTTTATGTAAGTGTTGATATGGACCCTCTCGCCTGCAGCGCTAAAACTGCGAATTCCTGTAGTACTAGAGAAATTGCTGCAAAAAGAGTTCGCTAGCTACACCGAGAGTGCGCTGCAATCTAGGTCACACGATCTTTACCCGTACTTGATTCCTATGGACGCTACTTACTTATCCGATGAGTTTTCAGCTTACGCCATAAGTCTGATCTTTCGCGCTAGGGGTGGCTTGCTAAACCTCAATGCAAGAGCTTTTAAAAATGTAACTTCTGTAAACTGCTCGGTTTGCAACTTATGTACTGCTGAAGACACCTTGAATTTTATTGGGATATGTTCTATTTCCAAAGATATCCGTTTTCAATATTTTGGTGAGAAAGTTTTGGACCTGCAAAAGGTTTTAACTATTCTTAGTGGTGGTAACTATCACTCGCTACGCTCTTATACAAGTAGTTGCGTTAAATATAGGGAACTTATTGTAACAGAATTTGCTTAAACTATTGTTTTTAACTATATGTGCTATGTAGACACACAACAATTAATGTTATTGTCTAAGATCGACTATTTATTATTTTACAGTATAGTCTTACAATTTCTACTTTTGTAATTCTTTGTTGTAATATAATAAATAACTATCTCTCTCTCTCTCTCATCGTATTGGGCAAGAATTTGATGAACATCTTAAGAACTTGGAGGAAGTTTTCCAGAGAATAGCTGGCGCCGGTCTGAAACTAAGTCCCAAAAAGTGGTCGCTCTTTAAAAAGGAAGTAAATTATTTGGGTCACAAGGTAACGACAGGACATCTGCACTGGGAATGAAACGCTTCCCAAGGCAGTCGGTTCTATGTACCGGAGCGGTTCGGAATTTTTCCCGACCAAGGACTGTCATTTCAGTGTAACCCCATTTAATCTGTTGCGTCCCTCCGACAAATTGTCATCCTCCGAGCAGCTCCTTGCAGCAGGACCGCTCCATATTCTCTTGCTCCGGGAAGGTATCGAATCCAATCCGGGTCCGTCTCCTAACCCCGGTCCTGTGAAATGGTTTTGATGCATCTGCCTGAAAGGAATCTTTTTAGGACTATCATACTCTGTTCAGTGTGTCTCGTGTAAGGGATGGTTGCATCGGACAGGTTGTTCTGGGCTTGATCCCAAAACCCGACGTCCACGTAACTTTTATAAATCTTTTGTGGCTCCTTGCTGTTCACGCCCAAGGGCGTCCCGTAGTTTACCCCTAAGCGCCCCCACTACCTTCCAGCAGCCCCGCTGGCTGCTCATGAAGCCACAACAAGTACCCGCTGCTGCTCGCGCCCCACGGCGCCAACAACTCAAACAGCTGCTACCACTCATAACTACTATCTTCGTAGTAGAGTCGGTAGCAATGCTGAGCATCAGCCCCTGCCCCGTCTTCTCCCCCCCTCCCCTCTTTTCCGGCAGCAATCGTGTAGGTCAGGGAAACAGACTCTTAGTCCCTACCTCCGTTTGCACCGTTTGTCAGCACAGAATATATATGTTTGCGACATCCGCCCAATGCAGCTCCTGCCTTGGGTGGTGCCACTTTCCTAGATGTTCTGGTCTCCGCGACGGCAACCCCCCGACGGGTTTCATCGCGCCATGTTGCTAGGTCGCAAATCCAAATCATCCGGGTACCCCAATGCTTGCCCAAGGACGCCCAGTCCCAGGGCCACAACAGCAATTGCGTCCTGGTCTTCCACAACCCAGGCGTAGTCACCCGTCACTTACCCCCAGAGTGGCGGCGTCTCCCCTCATGCACTTCAGAATTCTGCAGTTAAACTGTAATGGACTAACTGGGAAGATTACGGAGATAGTCGATTTCATGAAGCGGCACAACATCCGCATTGCTGCGATTCAAGAGACTAAACTCACAGCAAGATCTGCATTACAGACCTGCTCTGGGTATAATGCCCACAGAAAAGACCGCGAGAGCGGAAATGGAGGCGGCCTCGCGTTTATCATACACCACTCTGTGCAATATTATATATTTGATGCTGGCATCGACCGCAGGGACAATGTCTTAGAACGTCAAGGCCTATCTGTCCAGTCAGGCGATGCAAACCTTTAAATCATCAACATCTACATCCCTCCTGCCACCTGTTGCCCCAGTGGATACCGTCCTAATATCAGAGCCTTGCTCACTGGCAACAATCGCATTATCTTAGGCGATTTCAATGCCCATCACGATCTATGTCATTCAAATGTGCGGGCGGACAGCAGGGGTGAGATGTTGGCGGATCAAATAGAAGAAACGACGTTCTGCACAATAAACGGAGACGCCCCCACACGTATGGTAGGAAGCTGTCACAGTTCGCCAGATATCTCAATCGTTAGCGCAGAACTCGTAAACTGCGTCAACTGGCAGCCGATGGTAATATTGGCATCCGACCACCTGCCTATACTTATTTCGCTCGAGCGTACCGCCGACTTCATCGCCACTGAAAAACGCACTTCCATAAACTTCAAAAAAGGAAAGTGGGAAGAATATAAATCTTTTAAAGACAACCTCTTTGCTGCCCTCCCTATCCCGACTGATGCCCGCCAAGGGGAGCGTGCCTTCCGCAAGGTCATGAATCCGACTCGGCACGTTTCATTCCCGCCGGGAGAATTCCCGAAATCCCGCCCCACTTCCCGGCGGAGGCCGCAAACTTAGCGAGAGAACGTGACCTCATAAGACAGCTTGATCCAGTCGACCCCCAAATAAGGGTTATAAACCAACGCATCAGATTGCTTGTGGATGAACACAAGCGGGCGAAATGGGAGGAGCACCTAAGAGGTTGTAACCTCTCCACCGGTGTGGGTAAACTTTGGTCCCCCGTAAAGTCCCTATCGAATCCGACTAAGCATAAAGACAAAGTTTCCATTGCCTTTGGGGACAAAGTGCTGTCGGATGCGAAAAAATGCGCGAGCGCTTTCTGCCGACAATATATAATGCATTCTACGGTCGACAAAGATAGACGGAGGGCCAACAGACACGCACATAAACACAAATTCAGCGCGTCACCAATCACCATCACCGCGAAAGAGGTTGAGGACGCCATTGGTCGCGCTAAACCATCCAAAGCAGTGGGCCCAGACGGTATAGCCATGCCGATGCTTAAAAGCCTAGGGAAAGAGGGTTTCAAATATTTGGCGCGTGTCTTCAACCTGTCTCTTTCCACCTTTGTCATACCCGAGAAATGGAAAATGGCCAAGGTGGTCCCGCTACTAAAGCCTGGGAAACCAGCTAACATAGGAGAGTCGTATCGTCCGATATCTCTCCTATCGCCAGTAGCAAAGACGCTTGAAGCCATTTTGCTCCCTTATTTCCAAGCAAATTTGCAGCTAGCCTCTCATCAGCATGGCTTCAGAAAACTCCATAGCACTACCACCGCGCTAAATGCCATTAGCACCCAGATAAATTGCGGTTTAAATCAATACCCCCACCATAGAACAGTACTCGTAGCGCTAGACCTATCAAAAGCTTTTGATACGGACAACCATGGCTAGTTACTGCAAGACCTGGAAGGGCCTGGGTGGTCGGTAGGCATTGGTGGAATTTAGAAACGAAACATCAAAACCAAGGAGAATTAAACAAGGGGTGCCACAGGGTGGTGTCCTATCCCCACTTTTGTTTAATTTCTACATATCTAAGCTACCTTCACCACCGGAAGGAGTCACAATCGTTTCCTACGCCGATGACTGCACAATAATGGCCACAGGCCCAGGCCCAAAGATCGATGAGCTATGCAATAAAATAAACGGCTACCTCCCTGATCTCTCCAGTTTTTTCGCCTCGCGAAACCTGGCATTATCACCGACTAAATCTTCCGCGACCTTATTTATAACATGGACGTCCCAAATATCGACCATTTTGAACATCCACGTCGATGGCACTACGCCCCCGACTGTCCTACACCCCAAAATCTTGGGTGTGACGTTTGATCAGGATCTACATTTTGGTGAGCACGCAGCCGCAATTGTTCCGAGAATTCAGAGCCGTAACAAAATCCTCAAATCCCTCGCTGGCAGCACCTGGGGAAAAGATAAAGAAACGCTCATGACTACATACAAAGCAATTAGCCAGCCGATTACGTGCTACGCGTCACCCATATGGTCGCCAAGCCTAAAAATTACCCACTGGAAGAAGCTACAGGCCTGCCAAAATACTGCTCTCAGAATTGCCACGGGCTGTGTTCTTTTGTCCCCAGAACACCATCTGCATAATGAGGCGAGAATACTCCCCATCAGGGAGAGAAATGAGATGCTGACCAAACAGTTCCTGTTGAATACCCAGAAACCTGAGCATCCCAACAGACATCTGATTGATGAACCAGCACCGCCTAGGGGCTTAAGGAGTCATCTCCGTGAGCATTTTGAAGAAATACGGCACCTGAGAACCCAGCCGTATGAAGCGAAAGAACACAAGCAGGTCCTTGGTGAACTCCACAAACAGGCGTCGGACCTTTATTCCGTGAATTGCCCGGTGAATCCAGTACTCAAAGAAAAGTATCCAAAACTCGCGGAAGAGGAACGCATACTCCCCAGGAAAACGTGTGTCACTCTTGCTCAACTTCGTTCTGAATACTGTAACAGGTTAAACTCTTACCTATCCAGAATCAACCCCGACATACAAAATATATGCCCCGCTTGCAATGTGTCCCCACATGACACCAACCATCTCTTTAATTGTAATGTGGAACCAACGCCTCTAACACCCCTTTCCTTATGGTCCACCCCTATTGAAACAGCAAGTTTCCTTGGACTCCCGTTAGAGGATATTGATGACAATTTGTCGCGGCTGTTAGGTGGGGCGAAGCACTGCTACAACAACAACAACAACAACACTGGGAATGAAAAGATAGAAACTGTAAAGGATTGGCCAAGACCACAGGACTTGCATGAATTAAGAAGTTTCTTTGGGCTGTGCACATATTACCGCCAGTTTGTACCAAACTTTGCCAGCGTAGCACATAGCCTCCACGAGCTTACAAGAAAAAATAAAGCTTTTGAATAGAAGAAGGAGCAAAAAGTGGCATTCCAAACATTGAAAGAGCGCTTGTGCAGTGCCCCAATGTTGGCATATCCGATTCCAGGAGCAACGTTTATTCTAGATACAGATGCGAGCGGATATGCTATAGGAGGCGTTTTATCACAACTGGTCGATGGACAGGAGAAGGTAGTTGCCTAATACAGCCGATCAATTGGAAAACCAGAAAGGAACTATTGCGTTACACGGAGAGAGCTGTTGGCATTGGTTGAGTGCATTAAACATTTTCACAAATACCTCTACGGCCAGCGATTCCGTGTCAGGACAGATCACGCAGCGTTGAAATGGTTTGTGCAGTTCCGTAATCCGGAAGGACAATTGTCACGGTGGATCAAGCGGCTACAAAGCTATGACTTTTTCATTGAGCATCGAAAAGGTAGTACCCATGGAAATGCTGATGCAATGTGACGAAGACCATGTAGTTTGGAATACAAGCACTGTTCAAAAGCCGAAGCTAAAGAAAACATTATAGATGTCCGGCTAATGACTATAACATGTACGGATGAATGGGACAAGGGACAACTAAGGAAGTGTCAGCTAAAAGATACAGATCTGTCACATGTTATGCAAGGGCTCGAACAAAACGAAAGACCAAATAGAGAGGAGATGTCAGCAGCGAGTCCCATTGCAAAGTCATATTGGGCACAGTGGAACTGTTTAGAGTTGATCTCCGGTTGCTTGTATGGGAGAGTGAAGATGGTCAATGCAAGAGGAACCTGATAGTTGTTCCCAGGAAAAGGATTCCTGACGTTCTCAATGAGCTGAATAATGGTCCAAGTGGAGGTCGTCTGGGAATCATGAAGACGCTCAAGAAGATTAAACAGAGATTCTATTGGGTTGGTTGCCGTCAGTCGGTCACTGAGTGTATTGCGAACTGCGAGGTTTGCAGCAGAGCGAAAGGGCCCAAAACCCAAAGTTATGGCCAGATGAAGCAATATAACTCAGGTGCGGCATTTGAAAGGATCGCTATGGATGTCGCAGGTCCATTTCCTACTAGCACCTGCGGAAACAAATATGTACTAGTGGTTATAGATTATTTCAGCAAATGGCCAGAGGTATACCCAATCCCAAATCAAGAAGCGGAAATAGTAGCAGAAGTGTTCATAAACAATTGGGTTGCAAGGTATAGTGTACCAATGGATTTACATTCTGACCAAGGGAGAAATTTTGAATCAGCTGTGTTCCAAGAAATGTGTAAAACATTGCGCATTCGAAAAACACGGACAACTGCATTGCATCTCCAGTCCGATGGTATGGTGGAACGAGTCAAAGAACATTAGAGGAACACTTAAGGAAAGTAGTGGACAAGCTCCATAAAGAGTGGGATACACGCATACCATTATTCTTGATGGCTTACCGATCGGCAGTGCACGAGGCAACGGGCCAAACTACCGCAAAAGTAATTTTTGGCAATGACCTTCGACTGCCAGCAGATTTGGAGTTTGGGAAAAATGCCGATGCGGAGAGAAATGCCAAGAAATCCACTGGTGTCTTGGAGAAAGAGCTGAGAGAAATACATGATCTTGTAAGACAACGAACGAAGATTATGAGAGACAAGATGAAAGCCAGATATAAATAAGATTAAAATAAATGTAAGGCGCGATAACCTTCGAAGAGGTTTTAGGCCCAGCGTCTCTTCCAATCTCTTAAAAATTGGCGGGACGGGACCTACTTGTTTTATGCCGACTCCGAACGGCACCTGCGAGACAGGTGAGTTTTCACTGAAAGCTTTTTATTTATTTATTTATTTACTTGTATGTCCATTATACAGCAGACACTTAAGAATATAGTACAACTAATGTAAATTAAGTATTACTTAAAAAATAGGTTTTTAGTTTGGACTGTATAACCGATTTGGTATACGTAAAATCTAAATCCAGAAAATTTGAGAAATAGTTGTAATCAGACATAATTCTATTTAAGGGAGCGTTAGCGCCATAGACTGTTCCGTTAAGTCCAACACGAAAAACAACAAAATTCCGTAAATTTCTGCAGGGCGCATTAAAGTTAACTAGCTGAAGTAAGGAAGGACACTCTATCCTTTCAGAAACAAGATCAATAATAAATGTAACCGATAACAGCGTTCTCCTATCGGATAACGATACCAAACTAATTAATCGACAACGAGCAACGTACGACGGAATATGTTCAGTAAAGTTAAGAGAGCGTAAAACAAAACGACTTTCTCCAGACGATTTATGTGGACTGAATGGTATGGTCTCCAAATGACAGCTGCGTATTCCAGTTTAGAACGGACAAAGGCCGAGTACAAAAGCTTATAGGTATATGGGTCTGAAAAATTAGAAGAGTGGCGTTTCACAAAGGCAAGTGTTCCAAATATAGTTTAAATGAGTATTAAAATTTAGTTTACTATCAAAATACACGCCAAGATCTTTAATTTCATTAACTTCAGAAAGGCACGAGTCGGCCAACCAATAGCAAGTATCCAAAGGCTTAACCATTTTAGAGTAAGTTACTTTGAAACACTTGTTAATATTTATATAAAGCCTGTTCAAAGCGCAATAATCTAAGAATTTATTAAGGTCACTTTGAAGCGCCGATGAATCACGCGAGTCTCTTATTTCAGAATATATTTTAAGATCATCGGCATATAAGAAAAATCTAGACGAGTTGAAACAAAAAGAAACATCATTAATAAACAACATGAATAATAAAGGACCTAATATGCTACCTGGAGGCACACCAGATGTAGCAATGAATGGATCCGAGAATTCCCCATATATAGCAACCATGCAACTCCTGTTATGTAAATAAGATTTTATCCATTTGAGGATACTGGAATGAAAACCCAGGAATGCAAGTTTCTCAATGAGGATTACGTGAGAAATTTTGTCAAACGCCTTAGAAAAATCAGTATAAATCGTATCAAGCTGAAGACCATTACGAAAGCACTAATGGCAATCCTCAGTAAAGACTGAAAGATTGGTAACTGTCGAGCATGCTGCAACAAATCAATGCTGGTTTGCGCAAATTATCAGGCCTGTTCTGAATTCCGACTCGGAATGAAAAGTAAAACGACATTGATTTCGACTCGGTTTCTATTTGGTGTTCTCAGTTCCTATTGTAAAAAATCGATTCGAAGTCGATTTCGAATCGTTTTCATTCCGATTCGGTAACCAGTTTAATCAGCTGTTTTTGTTTATGTGTTTTGTTTTAAGTATCATAAAATTTTATTTTAATTAAAAAATGCCTGCAGATATGGTTTTTGGATGCGCAGACGCAAGAAGACGTGCTATTGTGCGTGCGAATCGTAAAAATGCGCTGGATCGGAATTCAGAACAGGTCGACTTCATTTCGATCAGCATCGATTTGTTTGCCTAATAGATTTCTTGTACAGAAAGATTTATTATGCCAATTTAACTCAAATTTAAACAAAAAATACATACAACTCTTCCAAATAAAATGAAGAATTAAAAAAAATTATTTGAAAGACAAATATCGCAACATTTGAGTGTAATCTGCCAATTAATTTTCATTCCGACTGCTGAGAGGCAATACTTTTCAAACCGATAGTTTTTGATCGGAATCGGAATTCAGAACCGGCCTGTATATGTTTCACATGAAAATAAAGTTTCTCTTTTACAATACATTCAAATAGCTTGGCAACAGACGACAACTTGGATATAGGCCTATAATTTAAAATATCATTTTTTTCCACTTTTAAAAATAGGAGTAATAGAAGTGCTTTTCCAATCATCAATGAAAACCCCTAGGTCGTTTACAGTCAAGTCCTCATCTGATACAATGTTCGATGAAAAGAAGTTCGCAAATAGATTGGTAGCCTCACTGATCGATGAAGCTGAGACATTGTTGTAGTACACTGTTTTGGGAATACTCGATACATTTTTGTAGACTTAACATAAGCCCAGAACTTTTTAGGATTATTCTTAATGTTTTTCTCAAAGTTATTAATATAATTGTCATATAAAAGTTTATTCAAATCATTAAATTTTTTATTATAATAAGTATGCAACTCAAAAAAGTTGGCTCTTTTTGTGGCTTTGTAATTTTTGAAAAACTTATTTCTCAAATTTTTCAGATGCTTAAGCTCTGCCGAGTACCAATGAAACTTATACAATTTTCTCTTAATAGTAGGGATATATTTATGACACAAAGCTGCCAGAGAGCTCTTAAGGATACTGAAGCAGGTTGCAACTTTTTTATTTTTAAACGCGGTCCCAATCAATGTTCTTCAACTCTGCATCAAAAGCATTAAAATTGCAACGATCAAAATTAAATGATGGTTTGGTCATAGAGGGGGACGATTTGAAAAATTCTAAAAATTCAACTTCCAATAAGATCGCGATATGATGCAAATTAGCAAGTGATATACAAGTTGCAGCCTGCGATAACACTAAATTCAATTCATTACTTATGAAAATCAAGTCCAGAAAGCGATGTAGCTTATTACATAAAGCATTAATTTGCGTTAAGCCGATACTTAAAAAATTATCTATGACATAAGATTCAATAGCGCTTCTAATATTTACAGTTAAATAGGAATTGTTATCAAGATAATTCCAGTTAACGGAGCTCAAATTGAAATCGCCAAGAACGCATAATTGATTGTTGCCAATGTTTTGATAAATTGAGAGAATGTTGTCAACATGCGATTTGTAGACACATTCATCACTCAATGGCGGAATATAAGAAACGCAAATATATAGGTAACCAGTGGAGCCACACAAACGGACACAAAGTTGATCGAGGAGGGAGTCGTTATCACGCAATTCACAAAATGACGCACGTAAATTGCACTGGGCTGCTATTAACACACCTCCACCTCTCTTGCGACCAGTTTTAATAGGATCTCTGTCCTTACGAAAAACATCATAACAGCTTCTGTCAAAAAATTCAGCATCGAAAAAATTTGAATTGAGCCATGTCTCAGTTAGAACCAACACATCATATTCTAAAAGAGAGCTTATCATGCATACATTACTTGTCTTACTTCTAAGACCAAAAGTGTTTTGGTAATAAATCTTAATTTTCTCATAAGCACTGCCTCGATCTATTAGGTTCGAGGTGGTTGCTTTTCTTGAAAAAACGGAACGGACGAACAGACACATTCGTCGGCCAAATCTCTGGATTCATCAGTTTTTTATATTCAGTTTCAACCACACCCAATTTGAAATTAACAAATCTAAGAGAATTTTTATCAATCTCTTCTTTACCAGCTTATGGCAGCACAAATGTTACCTACCAACGTGCGCATATTTTTCGACATGCTCCATAATATTCTCCGGCTGAACCGAAGGCTTAAATGAAGCTAAATGCAAATATTTAAAACGGGCAGCAACCAGCAAATCATCGCTCTCACCAGTTACTACCAGTGGTTTTTCTTGCTGCCTCTGTTACTTTTTATACTCAGTTGAGCAGAGCTCACAGAGTATATTAACTTTGATTGGATAACGGTTGGTTGTACAGGTATAAAGGAATCGAGATAGATATAGACTTCCATATATCAAAATCATCAGTATCGAAAAAAAATTTGATTGAGCCATGTCCGTCCGTCCGTCCGTCCGTCCGTCTGTCCGTTAACGCGATAACTTGAGTAAATTTTGAGGTATCTTGATGAAATTTGGTATGTAGATTCCTGGGCACTCATCTCAGATCGCTATTTAAAATGAACGATATCGGACTATAAACACGCCCACTTTTTCGATATCGAAAATTTCGAAAAACCGAAAAAATGCGATAATTCATTGCCAAAGGCGGTTAAAGCGATGAAACTTTGTGGATGGGTTAACGTTATAACGCAGAATAGAAAATTAGTAAGATTTTGGACAATGGGCGTGGCACCGCCCACTTTTACAAGAAGGTAATTTAAAAGTTTTGTAAGCTGTAATTTGGCAGTCGTTGAAGATATCATGATGAAATTTGGCAGGAACGTTACTACTATTACTATATATGTGCTAAATAAAAATTAGCAAAATTGGATGAAGAACACGGCCACTTTTTAAAAAAAAATTTTTTTAATTCAAATTTTAACAAAAAATTTAATATCTTTACTGCCACGCCCAGTTTTTATACACAGTCCACCGTCTGTCCTTCCGCTCGGCCGTTAACACAATAACTTGAGCAAAAAACGATATATCTTTACTAAACTTAGCCCACGTACTTATCTGAACTCACTTTATCTTGGTATAAAAAATGGCCGAAATCCGACCACAACCACGCCCACTTTATCGATATCGAAAATTACGAAAAATGAAAAAAATGCCATAATTCTATACCAAATACGAAAAAAGGGATGAAATATGGTAACTGGATTGGTTTAATGACGCAAAATATAACTTTGGAAAAAACTTTGTAAAATGGGTGTGACACCTACCATATTAAGTAGAAGAAAATGAAAAAGTTCTACAAGGCGAAATCAACAGCCCTTAGAATCTTGGCAGGAATACTGTTAGTGGTATTGCATATATAAATAAATTAGCATTACCCGACATGATTTTCTGGATCACCTGGTCCACATTTTGGTCGATATCGCGAGAACGCCTTCACATATACATCTAAGGGCCACTCGCTTTTAAAACCCTCATTAATACCTTTAATTTGATATCCATATCGTACAAACACATTCTAGAGTCACCCCTGGCCCACCCTAATGGCGATATCTCGAAAAGGCGTCCACCTATAGACCTAATGCCCACTCCCTCTTAAAATGCTCAGTAACACCTTTCGTTTGATACCCATATCGTACAAACATTCTAGAGACACCCCTGGCCCACCCTAATGGCGATATCTCGAAAAGGCGTCCACCTATAGACCTAATGTCCACTCCCTCTTAAAATACTCAGTAACACCTTTCGTTTGATACCCACACTGAACCAAAAAAATACTAAAAACCACGTAAAGTTAACATTTTTTGTTTACAATTCTCAACTGAAATGAAAAAATGTTAATTTTATCATTTCGACTCTATCATTTTTACGTGAAATTTATGTGTATGAAACACGTACAATTAACATGGCGATCATGTATTATTGATATGATACTCATGTATAATTAACATGACGATCATGTATTATTGATATGATACTCATGTATAATTAACATGATATTTATGTATATGTACATGAAACACGTACAATTCACATGACGATCATGTATTATTGATATGATACTCATGTATAATTAACATGATATTTATATATATGTACATGAAACACGTACAATTAACATGACGATCATGTATTATTGATATGATACTCATGTATAATTAACATGATATTTATGTATATGTACATGAAACACGTACAATTAACATGACGATCATGTATTATTGATATGATACTCATGTATAATTAACATGATATTTATGTATATGTACATGAAACACGTACAATTAACATGACGATCATGTATTATTGATATGATACTCATGCATAATTAACATGATATTTATGTAATACTCACGTAGAGCAACGTTGAAACAACATTTTAAAAATGTCAATTGGAAATTATACTTACGTGAAAGTAACGTTAAATATACATTAAAAACTGTTGATTTGAAATGAAGATCACATCAAATTAAAATTATTTTTAGTATATTGTCACGGATATTAGCATCCCTAACCTATACCATCACTAAGGCGATGCTAAGCGATGTTCACGTCAATAATCAAATCATGTATACACATATATAAGGCAGCCGAGAGATGTCACACACAGATGCATTTACTTATACGCCTATGTGTGTGCGAGAGACTGTAAACTACAAACTCACATACATCTGAGAGACGCTGAAAAGTAGAAACTATATGAGAACTATAAACACTCGAAATAGTTGGTAAGTTCTGGAAATAGAAGAGCCTAGATGTATGCAGCGTAAACTATAAAAGCGGCACAAGCGAGTAAAATGTAATTCAGTTTGATTTGAGTTGTCAAGCAGATGCGATTAAGACGATATCTAGTGAGCAATAGCAGTATTGTTTTGAATAGTAGAGTTTCATTGAGCTATCAATCAGTGTGGTTATTAAGCAAGCTATTCGTTGCACAGTTTGTTATTGTGAAGTACTTTAATAAAGGCCATTTTGCATTATTACAAGTTGGAGTTATTTATTCAACAGTTTAGTGATTCGAACTTAGCAGAGGATTGCAAATAAGAGGATTTCCAAGCAAATTCGTTACAATTGGTGTCAGAAGAGGAATTGTTGAATAAATTCCAGAGGACAACAAGGACATGGCAAAGTTAAGTGAATTGAAGATCCCGCAACTGAAGAAGGAGTTGGAGAACCGTGGATTGAATACAACTGGCATTAAACTCGAACTTCAGTCACGACTACGAGAGGCAATGGAATTAGAAGGAATTGATATGGAAGAGTATGTCTTTCATCTTGATGGCGAGGAGACAACAAAAATTGAAGAGAAAAACGAATCATCACAGACAATTACCAGCACAGACTTGAACATGATATTGGCTGCAATAACTTCTCAAACATCGACAGTAACATCTAAGATGGAAGCGCAAGAGGCACGTATAACAGAAATGTCATCACAAATATCCACCAACATGTCATTACAACTGGAAGAACAGAAAACGTATATGTCATCACAGATGGAAGAACAGAAGACGTATATGATATCCCAACTGGAATCGCAGGAAGCCCGTATAACATCACAATTGGAAGAGCAGAAGGCATATATGGCATCCCAGCTGGAAACACATGAGACACGTATTTCAGAAATGTCGACACAGATTACATCAAAGATGGAAACACAACTGAAAGAGCAAGAGGCGCGTATATCATCAAAACTCGAAGCGCGTATGGACGAGAAAATAACGCAGTTTGAAGAAAAATTCGAGGCAGAGGTGGATGCATTGAGAGGTCGTATACAGGAATTGCAACTTAATCGGCCGACTGCTTCAGCGAGCAATACGAAGGTAAAAACTCCATCTTTTGACGGTTCTCTTCCTTTCCAGGTCTTCAAGCTACAGTTTGAGAAGACCGCAGCAGTGAACAATTGGAATGCGGAAGATAAAGTTGCTGCACTGTTCGTGACATTGAAGGGGCCAGCAGCGGAAATCCTACAGACGATTCCCGAAGGAGAGCGGAACAATTATGAAGCATTGATGGCTGCTGTAGAACGACGTTATGGAAGCGAGCATAGAAAACAGATATTCCAAATTGAGTTGCAAAACCGCTACCAAAAAGCAAATGAGACATTGCAGGAGTTTGCTTCAGATGTTGAAAGGTTGGCTCATCTCGCAAATGCGGACGCACCCGTGGAATACACCGAGAGGGTAAAAATCCAGAGTTTTATAAATGGCATACGAGACGTGGAAACGAAGCGAGCTACATACGCGAACCCAAAACTGACATTTGCTGAAACGGTATCACATGCATTGACCCAGGAAACTGCCTCCCTATTAAGTAAACCAGCATATAAGGCTCATCGTGTAGAAGTAGAAAGGCCAGAATGGGTAGACACAATTTTGGAAGCACTGAAGGGATCACAACAGAAAAATGCCGGAGTTATTAAATGTTTCAAGTGCGGCAACCCAGGTCATATTGCACGACATTGCAGCACCGGTCCCAATAGCTCCAACAATGTAGGTGGCCGTAAACGCAAAGCTGGAGAAGGTGAGCAAGAGCGAGTAAGAGGTAGAGAGCTAGATCCAGCTATTGAATGCCCTGTGATATCTGTGTCGCAAATTGGAAGGAAATCAAGCAGTCTTACCGTCAGAGGGAATGTGGATGGCAAAGAACGAATACTGACTGTAGATACGGGCGCATCTCATTCCTTGATCCGATCTGACTTGGTCAACAGGAGAGTAAAACCGTTACCTGGAGCAAAGTTGCGTACGGTCACTGGCGAGTATAACCAAGTTCAGGGAGAAGTGATATGTGAAGTATTGATTGGGAAGGTCATGGTTCTACAGAAATTTGTTGTGGCGGAGATTGTTGATGAAGTTATATTGGGAGTGGATTTCTTGGTTGACCATGACATCAAGATCGATATGCAGAGAAGGGTGATGTGTTATGAGAACCAAGATGTGCCACTTAACTTTAGTTTGGAAAAAGGGTTCAGCAGTAATCGGGTACTGGTGGAGAAGACTCGACGAAGGCCACAAAATTCAAAGGTAAAGGTTGATGGAACAAATGGGCCAAACAAATTAAAACCGAAGGTACCTGTGAGAGAAATACTGGCATTGAAAAGCCCTAACGGACGTACTGAAACGAAGAAAGAATGCAAGGGTGGTTTCAAGCCTACTGTTGTGAAGCGTCGGAACGATACTGATTATGCAAAGGAAATCCGTCCAGCGCAAGCTCTGCGAAGTAGTTCTTCATTGGTCAAGCAACAGAGTGCGAGGGAACGATCCAGGATAATGAGTAGTAAGATGAAACACAGGTACGACAAGGAAAATAATTCGAAAGGTTTCTTGGCGGGAGATTTGGTACTGTTATATAACCCTCACCGGCGGAAAGATGTTCCATCCAAATTTCGGTGCAGTTGGGAAGGCCCGCACAAGGTTGTGAAGAAGATCAGTGATACCATCTACCGCATACAAAGCATTGAGAAACCACGGAGTAGAAGAGTGGTACATTTGGCGATGCTAGCAGCGTTTAGATCGAGAGATTTGTCTGATCGGGACGATCAGACTTAGGTGGAGGGCAGTGTCACGGATATTAGCATCCCTAACCTATACCATCACTAAGGCGATGCTAAGCGATGTTCACGTCAATAATCAAATCATGTATACACATATATAAGGCAGCCGAGAGATGGCACACACAGATGCATTTACTTATACGCCTATGTGTGTGCGAGAGACTGTAAACTACAAACTCACATACATCTGAGAGACGCTGAAAAGTAGAAACTATATGAGAACTATAAACACTCGAAATAGTTGGTAAGTTCTGGAAATAGAAGAGCCTAGATGTATGCAGCGTAAACTATAAAAGCGGCACAAGCGAGTAAAATGTAATTCAGTTTGATTTGAGTTGTCAAGCAGATGCGATTAAGACGATATCTAGTGAGCAATAGCAGTATTGTTTTGAATAGTAGAGTTTCATTGAGCTATCAATCAGTGTGGTTATTAAGCAAGCTATTCGTTGCACAGTTTGTTATTGTGAAGTACTTTAATAAAGGCCATTTTGCATTATTACAAGTTGGAGTTATTTATTCAACAGTTTAGTGATTCGAACTTAGCAGAGGATTGCAAATAAGAGGATTTGCAAGCAAATTCGTTACAATATTTATTATTATTTTTCAATTCAATAAAATTTATTTTTTTATAATAAATAGGCACTTGTTTACATATTTTTTTTAATGAATAAACAGGAACTAAAAATTCTTATTTCTAATGACAGGAGTTCCTTCGTTAATGTAGTACAAATGAATAGGCGGACTTGTAAAAAATTCAACATTTTTTAATTCAATAACATTCATTTTACAACCAACTTTGTACGATTGATAGTGCTCTAAGAATCCAATAATTTCATGTTTATAGACCAGAAAGAAAGCCTCATTATTGACACTAATAACAATTTCTTTTATTTCATATAGTTCAATGACTTCTTCAGTAGTTTTTGTTAAAAAATAGCCCTTTTTATACGTCGTCCCCTTAAAGTTGATTAATTTGGCTTTAATTTATTCGTGCACATTGATTCAAAAGTTTGAAAGTTCACGATATTTTTAAAATAACTGCAATCTTTAATTCGAAAATGCTCAGTTTTATCATATTGCCTTTGGCTTGGAAACCCTTTTTATGGGCCCTAATAAATGCTGTAAACTTTAAAGATGCCTTCATGCTTAGACTGTATGTTATATTTTTTCTGGAAGTAATACTTCTTGCATACATTTTTGCTTCCTTGTGTTTAGATTCGAATCGAAAAGTCCATAAGTACTTAAGAGGACCTAATTGTTTAATGACACGCACATAGTGTGTTAAAAAGTGAAATTTAGGTTTAAGGGATTTGTGAAACAATTTCAAATACATTTCATTATGCGATTTTATTAAAGACTCTAACTTAATTAAAGAATTTGTATCAAAAGAACTGCTATGTATCATGTCAATAATTTTGAGGAGTGTTAAAAAAAATAACCAACATTCGTCGTCGTCTGGAATATGATTTCCTATTATTAGAGGAAGAAAATGTACAAACGTCATCATTTCTCTAGCGGACATTTTGAGGTTACCACTAGAGAGGTGAGTTAATTCAAAAGGAGGGGACAAATTTCCAATTTCCGTTTCACCGTAGTTAAACATTTGCTTTCTGTAGTTAAATGCTTCAAGGGAAAATAATTTCTTTTGAATTATGAAGTATTTTAGAATTTCACAAATATCATATTTACAAACTCCCTCGAACAAATCGTGTACTACATCTACCGCAAAATTTGTTGTAGCATGAAAAGATGTTAAATCATTAAACAAGCAATTCAATTTTATGATATTTATGTAATACTATATAAATATCATGTTAACGTCGTTAGTCACTAATGCCGCATTATAATTTTTCTCAGACCTGATGAAGTCTGTATACTCCACGCAATCTAAATGCATCTTAGCTTTGCTTCTCATACAGAATCGGCAATAATAATTGGAATTAAATGAAGTTGTAAACCCAAGAATGTCATTCAAGCCTAAATTATCCCTAAGAATATTACACAATACAAAGTATATTTTTTTAGTACAATTTTTTAAATTAAGTTCTAAACCGTCTTCTTCAAGAGATTTGAATATATCAATTAGAGGTTTCATAAAAGGCTCATTACCAAACTTTTTTTGTTCTTTGCTTTTGAAGTAAGCTGCTACAAATATATAGTTTAAATTAGATAACAGATATTGCGGCAAAGTTGGAAATATATAATAAACACCACATTTTTGTTCTGCATTTGCATGACTACCCAACGGATTATTAATTTCAAAGCTATCCATGTAAATAAAAAACGGTAATACAGTTTTACCAAGAAAAAACTTTAACTTCTCTTTAAATGAAGCTGAGTTTATGAAATGCGTAATCGAGAATGAATTAAATAGGTAATTTATATTATTTAAAGTAATTTCCAGAACTGATGGTAATTCGAAAAATTTTCTAATTTGAAATTTAATCGGCATAATGCAGCCAAACACATTACCTGCTTCTATTGTTGGTCTATTATTTAATATAACTTCACACATTTCATTGTTTGTATTAAAAAACTGTGGTTTTGAAAATTCGTCTGATCGTTCAACGCTTTTTAAAAACTTATATTCAGTTTGAACGTCTTTGAACGGGTTTTCGCAAAAATTAACAAATTCTATAATATCTTTTCTCTCATCTTCAGGAGTATAGCTAAGAAGTTTATTTTTCAATGGCTCCACAACGCTAGAAATTATAGCAGATGCACTTTCCTGAATCGATAGAACGTCTTTTCTGCTTATGTTGCTCTTAGTATGTAAATCTAATAAAAACGATTGACATTTTTTTGATACATTTAACTTACTTTCTTTCATTTCGTCCGTATTGTTACAAGGTCTGTCTGAGTCTGCTATTTGAGCAACTATTCTAGAGCTGTCGTTTACAAAAGGTAAATCAGTCTTAGTTCTTTTAGATTCTGGTAGTGTTAGCTCACTTTCGATAAAATGTTTCAAATGGTTTTCGGTATGCCTCTTAAAGCAATACAGGTTTGAAAATAGTTGATTACAATTTGAAAAAGTACATCGAAAGTCACTATTGTGTGTCAAGCCATGAGCATCTTTAAAGTGTTTAAGTAATATTGAGAGTTCAATAAAAACTCTATCACAAGCAAAACATTTTACTTCTTTACTCATTTTTTATTTATGATTTAAAGCAGGTCAAAAATTCACATAAAGCTGAGCTTTTTAGGTCATAGATCGTTGTTATCTTGTAAATTTGTTTTTGCAAAAAGTACCATATTAAAAATGACTCTTTTGGATACTCTAAGTTAAATACATGAAATATCTTAAAGCAAATGTCTAAAGCAGCTATAAATGTGTGAAACTTTTGTATAGTTCCGTCATAGTTTATATAAAATTCAGTTAAGCTTTTTATATCTGGACCCACTACAATGAGATACGGTTGAATTTTTTCTTTCCTGTGTATCGATTTTTTTTCCTTCTCTGCGTACGTAAATTCCAGATCATTTATATTGGTAATATGTATAATACAACTGTCCATAGCATCTCGAATAGTAGTTTTACAAGTAACACGCTTTCCATCAATTTCTGCGACGTATCGTGATGTGGGTTTCAATACAGCATTTAGCAGCATAATCAAAATGCAATCTTTGGAATCTACATATGTATGTACATAATAGAAAAAATGTTTCAGCTTAAGAAGTGTCTTATAAATGTGAAAACATAAATATGAAGGTACACTGACGGTCATAAAGATTTGCACAAGGACTTTTTTGATATTGAGCTTTACTTTATATTGGTTTTCGTACATGTTTTTATAAAGAAATAGTGAAAATTATTTTGCTTAAGCAAAACTAGGTGAAAACAGCAAAAAATTCCTTGCGCAAATCTTTATGACAGCCAGTGTAAGTATATAGTAATGATACTCACTGTCGTTAACGCATTCTTTGCTTACTAACGCAAAGAGATCTCCATAATGTTTATCCCTCAACAAATCTTTATAAAGTTCGCACAGTTGGCTCCGCACATCTATCCAATTATTTATTAGATGAAACGTTTCTTCTGGGTATATTTTTTGAAAATCGAAATCGAGCTACATATGTATGTACATAAATTAAATGAAAAATATGCTTGTGTTAGTGTAAGAACGTTAATGTGTTTTGGAAAGTTTTAGAACGTACAAATTTTGGTCCTGTAGCTTGCTTGTAGAATGGCCACTCTTCCAGGATAGATTTCAAGTCTTTTAAGTGACGTATATCATTAACACGGTATTTATATGTCTCGCTCCATAAATTGATTGCATCGCCTTCGTCACCACTCATATACTTCATTTTATTCTTAAGTGAAATGTAATTAGTGGAGCAGAGTGTTTCCTTATCAGATGCATTCTCTTCCTCTGACGTGGTGCTTTCAAGTTTTAAGCGCTTGCGATTTAAGTTATTGAAGCGATTGTATAAAATACCCGATGCATTGGTTCTCCGCCCGGCCTTGCGAGATATGTAATATATTTCCTTATTTTCTGTCGGAAAAATTTCTACAATTTCTTCAGCCAATTTATTCATCTGATACGGACGCGGTATTATGTACTTTCGTGAATTACAATCGAAGAAGTTTTCCACAATAATGTTAAGCAATCTTTTTCTATCATGCATATCCAACTTTTTCTTCATTATATACAAGCTTAGTAGAGATTGGCCGCTTTTTGAGTTTTTCACCATGTCAGTTACATTCTGCAAGAAAATGAAGTTTAAAGAGTATCCACAGCTTCCAATCAACCCTTACCGTAACTTTCACCGAATTGGATTTGCTAGCTGGTGAGTGGAGAGGCTGATTTTCAAGCCAATTTTGTACATTTGAGTTCATACTAAGAGTCGAAAGAGATTCTTCTGGAAACTAAAACAGAAAATTGTTAATATTAAAACACAATATACTATTTAAAACTTTATAGAAAAATATATTACGTTCTTGTGTTTCCAAAGCCCAATTTTTTCCCTAAGTTCTGCTCTATAACCTATATTTTCGTTGCCTGGGAATGCCAACGCCAAGTCGTCACAGTTTATGTACTTTAACCGGTCATATGTGATTCCATAAGCTTTATTTGGGTCAGTTTAAACATGATTAGTTACAAAAGATTTTTAATATAAATAAGATAAACCATTACCATAAAACTTGTCGTAAGCGGCTTCTACATTCATCTCTTTCAATAAGTTTTTTAAATGCTGGTCCTCTCCTGATTGAGTTTGGACAGCCTAGGCAGAAAATATCATGGTATGCATTTAGATCAGTCAATGTCATTACAGCTTTAAGGTACTCCAGAGCAGCAGTACCAACGAAAAATATGCCCTGCTACTGCTCCGGCTCTGAACATGAACAGAGTTAGGAGCAGAGCCGTAGCACAAAAAAGGGATAGAACTTTTTAGGCTCTGCATTTTTTCTGCTGTTTGCCCCGCTCTAAAACGCGACGTAGTTCATAGCCTAAGGAATGCTATCACTGTATTAGGCTACGGCTCTGCTCTATGCTCCATACATTGCATAGCATTTTCAATGGATGGTCTTCAAATTAACCATATAAAAAAGAAGTTGTTTATAAAAATCACTTCTTACCAGTTGTAAATTTCCACACGGAGCACCTTGCGTCACAATCTCTGTATTTTCAGAAATTTGCAGAAGTCTTTCTTCTAGAAAGAATTCCTGCCCAGCGTTATTCATTGCCAGCGAAACTTTTCGCCAAGTAGCAAGCAATTATCACTCATTTTCACTTTTATTTAAGAACAAGGTGCTTTAATCAATACTCACTTATATATATTTATACTTATACACAACGTACAAAACGATTTAATTCGATTTTCTATAGAACGTTTTTTAATAAATATTCTGTGAAATGTTTTATTAACATGAAAGACTGATTTAACAGTTTTCATATCAATTTGACGTGAAAGCTGTTACTTTGATAATTTTCAATGTTAAATGGTGAAATGTTTTATTAACATGAGAAATTGATATGACAATGTAATACATGACAATGTTGATTTAATAGTTATCATATCAATTTGACGTGAAAGCTGTTACTTTGATCATTTTAAATGTTAAATGGTAAAATGTATTATTAACATGAGAAATTGATATGACAATGTAATACATGACAATGTTGATTTAATAGTTATCATATCAATTTAACGTGAAACCTGCTGATTCTATTATTTTCAACGTTAAGATGACATTTTTCGCCGAAATGTGGAATTGATAATGCAGAAATGTTAATTTTACATGATACTTTTCTTTCGGTGCATATCGTACAAACATTCTAGAGTCACCCCTGGCCCACCCTAATGGCGATATCTCGAAAAGGCGTCCACCTATAGACCTAATGCCCACTCCCTCTTAAAATGCTCAGTAACACGTTTCGTTTGATACCCATATCGTACAAACATTCTAGAGTCACCCCTGGCCCACCCTAATGGCGATATCTCGAAAAGGCGTCCACCTATAGACCTAATGCCTACTCGCTCTTAAAATGCTCAGTAACACCTTTCGTTTGATACCCATATCGTACAAACATTCTAGAGTCGCCCTTGGTCCACCTTTATGGCGATATCTCGAAAAGGTGTCCACCTATAGAACCAAGTATTACTCCCTTTTAAAATACTCATTACCAGCTTTCATTTGATACCCATATCGTACAAACACATTCTAGAGTCACCCTGGCCCATCCTAATGGCGATATCTCGAAAAGGCGTCCACCTATAGACCTAATGCCGACTCCCTCTTAAAATGCTCAGTAACACCTTTCGTTTGATACCCATATCGTACAAACATTCTAGAGTCGCCCTTGGTCCACCTTTATGGCGATATCTCGAATAGGCGTCCACCTATTGAACTAAGGATTACTCCCTTTTAAAATACTCATTACCACCTTTCATTTGATACCCATATCGTACAAACACATTCTAGAGTCACCCCTGGCCCGGACGGGACCTACGTGTTTTATGCCGACTCCGAACGGCATCTGCAAGGCAGATGAGTTTTCACTGAGAGCTTTTCATGGCAGAAATACAATCGGAGCGCTTGCCAGACACTGCCGAGGGGCGACCCCGCTTAGGAAAATTTCCTTCTAATTGAAAAATCTTATTTCTAAAATTTTGATGTTGCTTTGCCCGGGAGTTGAACCCAGGGCATACGGTGTGATAGGCGGAGCACGCTACCATCACACCACGGTGGCCGCCAGAACTAAGGATTACTCCCTTTTAAAATACTCATTACCATCTTTCATTTGATACCCATATCATACAAACACATTCTAGAGTCACCCCTGGCCCACCCTAATGGCGACATTTCGAAAAGGCGTCCACCTATAGACCTAATGCCCACTCCCTCTTAAAATGTTCAGTAACACTTTTCGTTAGAACTAAGGATTACTCCCTTTTCAAAATACTCATTAACAGCTTTCATTTGATACCCATATCGTACAAACATATCCTAGAGTCACCCCTGGTCCACCTTTATGGCGATTTCTCGAAAAGGCATTCACCTATAGAACTAAAGCCCATTCCCTTTTAAAATACTCATTACCACCTTTCATTTGATACCCATATCGTACAAACACATTCTAGAGTCACCCCTGGTCCACCTTAATGGCGATATCTCGAAAACGCGTCCACCGATAGACCTAAGGCCCACTCCTTTTTTTTTTTTTTTTTTTTTTTTTTTGCGGGGAGGCTGAAAAATGCCTAATGCACCATAATTGCTGCCGTCGCAGCAACCGTGTGTCCGTAGACTAAAAAACAGCCCCGTTCTGGAACCGTCGCCCACCCCGGCACCACTTTCGCATTACTTCAGGGTGGCGTTCCATATTTCTCATTTTTTAAGAGCCTACTGTTGTCCCTGCGTCCAGGTTCCCGCTATTTGCTCTGAGTGTCCATTTAATCACCACTGCTTCGCATGCGCATTTCTCTGCGCTCCCTCTCAGCATCCATCAGGCGTGTCATTACTATAAATGCCATTTTGCTCACTGCAGTCCAGCATTCTTTCCTGCTGCACATATGTGAAACTAAATTTCTCGTGGTAGGTTCCTCCCCAAAGACTCCATGCAAGGTGAGTCTTTCTTCGTGGAAACGGGGGCAGTAGAACATGACGTGTTCTGCGTTTTCTAACTCTGTGGTACACATTGGGCAATGAGGATCTTCCTCTATCCTACGCTTCCATAAATACTCTTTGAAACCGCCATGTCCACTCATTATTTGCGTGAGATGGTAGTTCAGTTCGCCGTGCTTCCGCTCATTCCATTGAGCTACGTTCCAAACTAGTGTGAAAGTCCAACGCCCTTTACTCGAGGCCTCCCACCGTTCTTGCCACTTAGCTATTGTTTGTGTCCTTGCTCTTTTCTTGTCTTCTTCAGATGGTCGCTCGATATTAGTGTTATACAGATCGGCCATTTCGCTTGCCAGTAAGTCCACTGGGATTTTCCGGGTTAGAACCAGGATCGCGTCGTCGGACACCGTCCGATAAGCACTTGCTATTCTTAAAGAAGCAAGTCGGTACGCTGCTGATATATATTTTTGATGGGTCTGTTTAGATCCATACCACACTGGTGCTGCGTATAGTATTATTGAGCTGGTTACTGTGGACAATAGCTGACGTATAGCTTCGCGCGGACCACCAATGTTAGGCATTATTCGCATAAGTGATCCATTAACTTTGGTAATTTTCTCCCCCACCGCTCTGAAGTGCTCTTTGAAAGTTAACTTAGAGTCAATGTGCACTCCTAAGTATTTTAAGGAATCCTTTGAGGTGATTTGATGATCCCCGACAGTTAAGACTAACTCGTTCGCCGACCGTTTGGAGCTTACTAATACCACTTCCGTCTTTTGGCTAGCCAACTCCAGTCCTGTATTGGTCAGCCATTCCTTTATTCTTGCTACGGCGTCATTACATAATGCTTGAAGCAGGTCCAGTTTCTTGGCCACTACTACCACTGCAATATCATCAGCATATCCCACAATTTGCGTGTTTTCTGGTAGATCAATCTTTAGCACCCCGTCATACATTACATTCCAAAGCGTTGGACCGAGAACAGATCCCTGTGGGACGCCTCCTGTGATTTTGTACTCTTTAGCTCCTTGATCCGCGTCAAAAAGAAGTACTCTGTCTTTAAGATAGCTACCTATAATTCTGCGTAAGTAAGCTGGAGTGCCGAAGCTTTGCAGCGCTGCCATTATCTGCATCCAGTTCGCAGTGTTAAAAGCATTCTTGATGTCCAACATAATCAGTGCACAGAACTTCCTTTTATTTTGGCCTCCAGAGATAGCTTCTCTAGCTATATTGACGACTGTTTGTATTGCATCTACGGTGGATCTTGATTTGCGAAATCCATATTGACTATTCGATAAGCCACCTGGTCTTTCTAGAGTCAGCTGTAGGCGCTCACTAATTATACGCTCGAAAATCTTCCCTAGGGAATCCAGCATACAAAGTGGCCTATATGAGGATGGTTGGTCCGGCTGTTTACCACGTTTCAGCAATAGGACAAGTCTTTGTCGTTTCCACGGGCGAGGAAACACGCCTTCTTGCATACAGGCATTAAAAAGATCAGTAAATAATGTAGCCCTAGTTGTAATCGCGGCTTTAAGGGCTATGTTTGGTACTTCGTCGGGTCCTGGGGATTTGTTATCAGCAACTCTTTTTGCAGCGTCCAGCACCTCTTGCTCTGTAATTTGCGGAATTTCCGTACTTTCTAGATCCTCGCTTGGATAAGTCCAGCGATCTTGCGCCGGGAAAAGTGTTTCAACAATAATATTCATCAGTATCGTGCACGTAGGTTGCTGTGATATCGGTCCTTTAACTTTGGCCATCACAGTTCTGTAGGCTGATCCCCAAGGATCTAGGTCGACATTATCCAGCAGTTCCCTAAAGCATAACTTCTTGCTCTTTTTTATGGCATTTTTAAGTGCCTTTCTTTGTGCGACATAGGTGCTGTGTAGCTCTGCATATCGTGGTGATGAGCGTGCCCTCTGCGCTGTTCTTCGTGCTTTGTGGCATTTTCTACGCTCTTCCGCAATTTCGTCATTCCACCAATATACCGGAGTGCGCTGTGCTTTTCCGCGACTTCTGGGCATGGCAGCATCACATGCCATACACAGCAACTTAGTGATTTGAACCGACTGGTCTTCCGCATGCGATTCTCGTACTATGGCGTCCTTCCAGATAATGTCAAATATTTGTGGGTCGAAAAGGTGCTGTTTCCATTTCCTACTTTGTCGATGTCTTGCTGCTACCGTTCGTGGAGTTTCGAGCAGCTCTACGCTAATAGCTTTATGGTCGCTGTGTGTGTAGACGTTGCTTATGGACCATTTTGCTCGTCTTGCTATTTCGCTGCTAGCGAAGGTGAGATCTATAATGGATCGTCTGGTACCTGTATCGAAGGTATATATCCCTGGTTCATTTAGGAGTTCTAGCCTCAAAGAAGTAAGACTTTCGAGGAGAACTCTCCCTCTTTCGTTGGATCGTCTACTTCCCCACACAGATGACCATGCATTGAAGTCTCCACACACTAAAAGCGGGTGTTTACCTCGTGCTTCAATGGTGATCCCGTATATCATGTCTTCGAACTCGGCGATGGTCATGTTCGGAGGGGCATAGCAACTGAAGACGTATATACCGTTGATTTTTGCCCACGTGAATCCTGCTCCCGTTGGCGTCATAATTTCCTGTGGGAGAAATTTCCCTGGTGCCCAAATTGAGGCTTTCCCTGCTGAATCTGAGAGCCAACCCTGCTCCTGGCGATTTTTGTATTGTTCAGAGAGTACCACTATGTCATATCCTCCTTCATAGACTGTTTGGGATAATAGCTCTTGGGCTGCCTCGCAATGGTTTAAATTGAGCTGCAATACCCTCATGAGACAGTCATTTTGCTGCCCTCTCGTTGTGGGCATTTAAAACTGCCTGCTGAATGTTGTCCCCCACATAGCGCGCATTTCGGTGCATTTTCGCAACTTGCAGCCTTATGACCTTCCTGGCCGCATTTCCTGCATAGGCTAGACCTATCTACAGTCTCCTTACATTTCTGAGCTATATGCCCGTAGCCCCAGCACCTATAACAGCGTTTTTCTTGCTTGAGCTCTCTAATTCGGCAGGAAACCCATCCTACCCGGATTCTTTGCGTATTAAGAACCGCCTTGGCATCATCCGCTGTAAGGCTTATAAGTGCCGACTTCGTGCCACTGTACCCTGTGCGTATGCTTTTTATGGCAGCCACATCTGGAAGTTTGATGTTGCATTGCTGGTGGATGGCGTTGCAAATCTCCTCGGGCGTAGTAATCTCATCGAGATCTCTGCACTGTAGCGTGACCATTTGGGACTTTGTTATAACTTTAGCTGAGTCCTTTAGTACCGCTTCAATTTCTGCTTGGTACGCGCTTGTTTTCCCATCTTGCGATTTTTTCAGCTCTAGTAACAGCTCTCCTTTCGCCGTTCTTCTAATCGTTTTGACGTCATCACCCAGGGATTTTAATTCGTCGCATCTTCTCACTTTACGCAATATGTCGGCGTACGTCGCATCCCCCGCCTTGGAAATGATGATTGCATCCGGCCTAGCCTTAAGTGATTTTTTCTTGCTCTTCTTTTTGGCTAACTGCCACTCTCCCGTCTTTTGGGCTGCAGTTTCCTCTTTCCGCTCCGTCTTCTCTTGCGTTTCTTGCCGTCGTTTGTGTCCACCCACGTGCCCTGGTAAGACATCTTTTAGAGTAGTAGTGGGTTTTACCACGTTGTTCTCCTTGGTCGAGTACGAATTATTCCTCGGTCGCTTTCCTGGGGGTGATGGACTTCTACCCTTGGCGCATTCGCTTGCACGCAATTTATGTTCTAAATTCTTTACCTCTAGGGCCGACTCGATGTACAGCACTTTTATTACGGAGGCCAAGCGCTTGATTTCCGCGTGTATATTATTACGCCCTATGAAGAACTGCATCAAGTCCTCAATCGCCTTGCCTAGCTTGGTCATCTTTTTCTCTCCAGGGGGGTTTTGCTGATTTAACGCAGCTGACGCCTGCTTAATTAGCTCACTTAATAATGGTGTGCCCGTTTGAGCCTTGCTGTCGGAGTTCTTTTTGCAAAGCTTCGGTGTAGCACCCGGCGACAATGCTCCTTGCTTGCTTTCGGCCTCCGCTCCTTTGGGTTTCGTTACCACTTGCGACGAAATGTTAAGGCCCCCAGCCGATGGGCCACGCCCTTCTGGAGAGCGAGCTAGCTTCCTTCCTACAAATGGATTGAACGCCATTTCATTCTCCTGTGTTTGGTTTTTTATTTTAGTATTGTTGTTGCTCATCATTTATTTAATTGGGTCCCCACTTGAGGCCGCTATCTTGGTCCGAGTGTGCAGTTACCTATATAGATCCCGTGGTTGTCTATGCGAAGGCAGGGAGGCCACGTGAAGGTTGACGCAGTCCCTCATGAAGACTGCGTTCAGAGCCAGATCAGTATTAATCGGGAGGATCTCAACCGAACCTGCACCACCAACTTAATGATGACGGACTTTGAACGTACCCCAAGGCCTGCCAAGGTTTTAACGGGACGGAGACGAATGGGACATTAACCGGAAAGTCATTTCGACGGTGTGTCAAGCCGTGTACTGAGATTTCCGAATGCCACATTCGCCAGCCCTTAACAAACATATCCGAGCCCACTCCCTCTTAATATGCTCAGTAACACCTTTCATTTGATACCCATATCGTACAAACAAATTCTAGAGTCAGCCCTGGTCCACCTTTATGGCGATATCCCTAAATGGCGGCCATCCATAGAACTATGGCCTACTCTCTCTTAAAATACTCTTTAATACCTTCCATTTGATACACATGTCATACAACCACATTACAGGGTTACCCTAGGTTCATTTTCCTACATGGTGATTTCCCTTATTTTGTCTCCATAGCTCTCAACTGAGTATGTAATGTTCGGTTACACCCGAACTTAGCCTTCCTTACTTGTTATTTTTGCTCTTATTTTCCACTACCACCCACGCATTATTATTATCCGAAGCTGAGTTAGTAATAGATGGAGAGATCGTATTTTCTCCATTCATGAAATACACTCGGAGTGCTTTCCAAACACTGCCGAGGGCGACCCCGCTTAGAAAAATTTTCTTCTAATTGAAAAACCTTATTTCTAAAATTTTGATGGTGCTTTGCCCGGGGTGTGAACCCAGGGCATTCGGTGTGGTAGGCGGAGCACGCTACCATCACACCACGGTGACCGCCAAGCCAGATATGATAAAGCAATTAATTCGGAAGGTTTTCATGAAGGAGATTTGGTGCTGTTATACAACCCACAACGAAAAAAAGGTGTATCCCCGAAATTGCAGTGCAATTGGGAAGGCCCGTACAAAGTTGTAAAACCGATCAACGATGTAGTTTACCGTATACGAACCATTGGCAAACCACGAACCAAAATGAAAGTGGTTTATTTGGAAAGGCTGGCAGCGTTTAGATTAGGAAATTTGTCTGATCGGGACGATCCGACTTAAAGCGGAGTCATTGGTGCCGTTGGTCGTATCGCTGTAGTCGTATCCGTAACGTAATCAGCTGTTTATCGTTACGACGGTAAACCAAAAACCAATTGGTTAGCTACGATACCGTTACTACCTTAGCGGCACCATTAATCGATTGCACTGACTCCCATAAGTTTGGTCGAATCAGCTGTTATACGGTTACCGATACGGTTACTGATAAAGCACCAATGTCTGCAGCTTTAGGTGGAGGGCAGTGTGACGAATATTAGCATCACTAAGGGATACTATCACCCCTAAGCCGATGCTAAGCGGTCACTTGTATGTACACAAACAAATCAATCGTTATGTATACACATATGTACATAAAGGCAGCGGAGTTATGCAAGAGTATGCAATCATCAGCGAAGTATTACTCACATATACACGCACATATGGCTATGCGAGAGGCTATCAACGTGTATCTGTAGTTTATAGCTGGTGACCAGGTAGAGGATTCTAGAAGAAGACACGTCTAGGTATTCGGGCAGAGAGTATAAAAGCAGCAGAAGCTGAGTAATAATAATCAGTTTGATTTAAGCACGCTATTGGTTGCGAAGTATAAGTGTTATTGTAATGTATTTTCATTATTTTGCATTATTGAATATTTAAGTTATTTATTCAACAGTTTAGCGATACGAACATTAGTAGAAGGTGTAAAATAAGCGGAGTTTCACTAAATTTGTTACAATATTATTATCTTTTTGCATAATTGTTTTATTTACTAAGTATTTGCCTTTTTCTGAATTTTCTTGCGTGATTGGTTTCTTTTTCATAATTCTTTCTTACACTCTAATCCCACACAAACGAAAATTTTCGTTTTCACTTAATATTGATAATTTTTAATTTCCTTTTATTTCTTTCGCTTTGTTTGCTTTATTAAATAGTACCTGGGCGACCGAGCTTTGCTCGGCAATCTTCAAGTATGTTCTACATGTCATCTCAAACTCTACTCTTTTTATATGTACATATATTAGCCGCGTTCTATTCTAAGCGAGTGCGAAAAGAACGCCAAACTCGGTTAAAATTTCCCTGCATGTATTTAACAACACTGGTAACATTTCAGCTGTCAAAATCATCTGTTGTTTATTATTGACGTTTTCTTTGTTTAAGCACGAAAATTAAAACATTTTTGTAAATTATAATATTTGTTGTGTTTTGAGCACCTATCTTGGCGCCTTTTTTTATATTTTCGTTGCAAAACTCGTGAAATTTTTAATACAACGTTTTTGAAAACTTACTGGCAATAAATAAGCAAAATACTAATAAAAGAAAAGCAAAATGAGTGCTCCGGAAAACTATTTGGTAAATTACTAATTAATTAAAGAAATTAGAAAGAAATAAGGTGTAGTAATCTTTCAGATTGAATTTCTTCTCTTGGATGACCAGAGTGAATTGCGTGCCCGTAGGCAGGAAGAAGTTGTCGACGAAATCTTGGATGCTGTTTTCGCAGGTTCCAGCTCCTCTGAGGACTCTGACACCGAAAACGAAGATCATGTAAAGTGCGAAAATTTCGAAGCGACTCTTGATGCGATGAATCAGAAAGATTTTAAGATGCACATGAGACTGAAACGTGAAACTGTGGAATACCTTATTAGTAATATCCAATAAATTATTCATATAAGTTTGTAAATACTAAATCACTTAAATTATTTTTCCTTTTAGTGAGATATTCCAATTATGCCCCTGATCCATATAGCGGTGGAAGGCCACCAGTTACGGCCAAAAAGTCTGTATATATGTATATTTGGTACGTGAGCAACACAGTGACCTTCAGACAACTAGGTAATTTGTTTGGGGTGGCTCAGTCGGCAGCGTGGTCAGTAGTGCAGCGAGTTGCTACTTTTTTGGTGTCCATAGCCGATGAACACATAAAGTTGCCACAAGGGGCTTATTTGCATGAAAATTCAGAACAATTTCGTGAAAAGAAACGTATTCCGGGTGTAATTGGGGCAATCGATTGCACACACATTGCCATTAAGGGGCCAAAGAATTGTAAGGAAATGTACTTTAATAGGAAGAAAGCATACAGCATAGTGGTTCAAGCCGTAGTCGATTGTAACAAAAAATTTATTGATATTACCTGTGGTGAACCAGGATCGCTTCACGATTATAGGGTACTAAGACGATCCAAACTCTTTGAAGACGCAGAAAGTCATTATGAGGAAATGTTTCTCAACTCGCATTTCATCATAGGAGATTCCACGTATCCTTCGAACAAGTGGATAGTATCACCGTTCAAAGACTATGGAAATTTAAATGATGCGCAAAGAAAGTTCAACGAAATACTTTCATCTACACGAATGGTAGTTGAAAACGCATTTGGTTTGTTGAAAGGCAGATTTCGGAGGCTTTTAATGTTTACAGAGCAAACTGACCTTAAGATGATAACTAACATAGTAGTGAACGTATGCGTTTTGCATAACATTTACATTTCTTTTGACGACTTGTATGACATGAACGAACAAAGTACAGACACGCCATTCACTACTGAGGATGAAGAGGATGAATCCGGTATTGATGAAGCACTTGACAGGAGGCAAAACCTTTTCAACTATTTGATACAGAATCACATCATTTAATGTCGTAAGTGGTTAGCATGAAAAAAATAAATATATACATTTTACTATCACATATATTTTAAAATTTAAGATCAAATCAATGTCTACTATGGCTAAAGGCACCAAACGCTTTTGTCAAATACAAATTGGTTATTTATTGAAAAAACTTTGCAGCACAAGCGACGATACCGATGATGATGGTGACGCTGGTACTACGATTAAGAAAGCCCCTATACGTGGCATGGATGTTGACTCCAGTGATTGTATGGTACTACGATTTTATAAAATATTATTATTTTTTTTAATAATATAACAATTTGTCAACCCTTGTTAAACTAATGAGTTATAAATCAAAAATGATAAGCAGAAAATATAATTAAATAACATTATATAAACTGTAATAAATGTAATAAATTAGCAACTACGTAAGTATATGTGGATTAGAGGTTTACGCCGATCCTTTTATCGGCGGCGGCAGCGGCGGCGTACTCCGGTATATTTACTTTAAAAAGCTTGATCTTTCTATTTAAAAAAATATTTAGGAAAGGTTTTGTTTGTATTTATTTAAGGAAAACAACGGTTTGACCATTTCGGAAGAGATACATAAAATGGTCACACTTTTGTCTGTATATTTCGGCGTAGTTTGTGGCTCCTTGGCGGTCACACACAAAGGCGACTTACGGTTGCTATTAATGGTCTTTTAATACTCATGCCTCTAGTGGCACATGTAGTCTCCAGATTTTTCGGCTGTTTTTAGGAGCTACAATTCCCGATGTGCGAACAGTAGCAATCCCGACCACCAGTCGCTACCAAACCTGACCCTCACATCATATGACAGCACGGAGGATATAGGACTGCGACTTCGAACTCATACCTTCGTCGACGTCACTGTCCTAGAAGCTCTTGGTGTAGCTCCGAAGACTCCAACGGATGCTTCTGTCGAGCTATACTTCCGAGCTACACCAGAGAAGCACCTTGAAACGTTAGGGAGTGACTATTCGGCCAAGGATGCCGCCCTCGAAATCATAAGCAGTCTAAGTGGATGTCATTGCGACATGGGTATCGTATAATCCTCGGCGCATCTACATAATTAAAATTTTACAAGGACCCTGGATCAAATTTTTAAAATGTAGACCAAAGTTTGCAGACGTTTGTGTTCACAACATTGATTTCAATAGTCTTCGTTAAATCAAAACGATATTTTAGAATGAAAGTTGAAAGATGTGAGCTGTTGTTTTCCGGCCTTATGTTATAAGAGCTCATTATGGATGACCGCGTAGCTTCAGTTTTCATACTAGTTCGACTGTGCACCACGGCGGGGGCGTTTATCGGAGGCGCACATCTCTAATGTGGATATAATATTTGAACCGTTTATTGAAATTGGCATAAGTACATTTTCGAAATCATTGAACTTATTGCAATTTTGGTAAGCTACAGTTATTTCCATTCAAGCAAGCATTCTTAAAACCGTATTCGAAAAAATTTAACTAAATCATTGGCAAAAATATGAAATTTCTTTTTTAGTTTTTTTGTTAATAATAATACTGACATATGAGTCCAGTTGATAATAAAATAATCGTAAAATTGAACATGTTTATAATCCAGACTGAACTCTACATAGAGTAACCTACCTCTACCGGTAGTTAATAATCAATCTAAATAATACATATAAAAATGTACTTCTGACACTCTACAAAGAAACGGCTCATCTGTATGGTTATGCGCTGTTATTAAAAATACTTTTATATTGTTTCACCTGATTCACCAAAAAAGCTAAACAAAATGTGTTTTTAAACAAAAAAAAGCTAAAACTTTAAGGCAACTTTTCACTCATTTTATTCACTTTCTTTCATAACAACATAACATAACAGCATAAACATTTCATACATTTAGTAATTTTTTAAATTAATTCGTTCTTCAATTTCATAAAATATAAGGCAATTTACAGATTCTATCTGTTTAAAATTTTTTTAAAACCACCAATTTCATAAAAAAAACAACCGTTTAAACATATCATACTTCTAGTAGAAATTAAAATTAATTTGTACTTCAATTTCCTAACATATAAATCAATTTAAAAGGAAAGGTAGTGTTTTATGCACACGTTTTTAAGATTAATAAACATCAAACATTTTAATAAGGAACTTACACCTGCGAACAGAAAAATAGCAGTCTCAATTCTTAATAAATCTCGTCCTTCTTTTATTTCCGATACTTCACGAAAAAACTTCCATGATTTTTTTTAACTGAAGCTATGAAAAACAACATCTAAAGCTTTTTCGAAAAGGTAAAAATTTACCGAAATTTTGAACTTCTTATTTGTGGTTCTATGCATTTTTGGAGTTTGTAGCAAAATCAATTTTAGTATAACAAAGGACATGCATGCTATAGGTCTCCAAAAATTCTCGTTGATTTTTGATGGTGTTTGAGATTTTCTTCTATACAAATTGTGAAACAGTTTTTTATGAAAGAAAATCTGAAAGACTTTTCGGTAAAAAATACTCAAAAATCAATGCGAAATAAAAATTGTACTTTGTTCTACTAAAATTGAATGGGCTCAAAAAAGTTTTAAGAACCCCAAATAAAAAGTTCAAATTTAGGTAACATTTTCTCAAATTTTTCAAAACGTTTTTGAGATGGGTTTGCAAAGTTCATAGGAGCTTTTTCTTGAAATATCGGAAATAAAAAAAAAAGTATTTAAGTGAAGAAATTTGTTGAAAATTGACACTGCTATTTTTCTCTTCACAGTTTTATGTTCATCGCAAGTATTAAAAATTTGACTCAAATTTTTTGAAAGTAAAACTGAGCTTAAGAAAAAGGTATTCAGTCCAACAAATTCCATAAAGTCCAAAAAACTTAATCGATATTACTCTAATAATTAAACATATGTTTGGCTCGCAAGTAAAATATACAGACGTGTAAGTAAGTTGAAGTAATCTAAATTGGACTGTAGCACACTGTTGAAGTAGTGGAAGTACTGAAAATGTTTACATGACCACATAAGGAGCTCTACTTGATTTCGAATAGTTTATAAACTCATTAATACACAAATTTTCAAACCATCTGGAAATGTTTTCTGTATTGGTTCAAACACAAAAACGTGTTCTAATACGTCGGTCGCTATTGTCGTGCAAACATGGTATCAGAAAATTAAAAAAAAACGTCTTATTTCATAAATGGTTTGAACTACTACTACTTATAAATTTTATTCAAAAACATATCAGAGAATTTGTTTTAAAAACGCTCAGAATTTGTTTCGAAAAACCTTATCTGAGCGCGAATGCAATACATTTTCATATGAAACAAATTCTGAGATATGGCGTTTTCGAATAAAATTTATAAGTAGTTCAAACCATTTATGAAATAAGACGTTTTTTTTAATTTTCTGATACCATGTTTACACGACAATAGCGACCGACGTATTAGAACACGTTTTGTGTTTGAACCAATACAGAAAACATTTCGAGATGGTTTGAAAATTTGTGTATTAATGAGTTTATAAACTATTCCTTATTCCTATGACCTTATGTGGTCATGTAAACATTTTCATTACTTCCACTACTTCAACAGTGTGTTACAGTCCAATTTAGATTACTTTAACCAATTCTCTTAACGATTTTCTCTGTTTGTCTGTTACCAAAAATTCTCTGATCAGAGCAAGTATATTGCAAATTTAATTCTCTGATTTTTTGTAAATAAATTATGATGGTTGGAAGGTTGAAGTCTTCGGCACAGCCGAAAGAAAGCTGAATTAAAAATTATTATAAATTTTTGATCTCCTAAAGTAAACACATTTGATTCAAATATGATTCCAAAATGTGGTTGAAAAAATATATTCAGTGTTTGATCATCTAAAGTATTCATATTTGATTATTTCTTTTGTTCAATTGTATGGTAACTCATTATTTTGTCAGAAAGAGTAATCAAATTATATTGATATGTAGGGAAATTGAAAATTTAATCACCTAAATGGTGAGTGGGTATAAACAAACCTAGATTGGTATATATGTACACACATATATTCCTAAACTAAAGATCAGCCTACACCCCCATTTCCCACCCACTTCATTGATACCAATATATCCATGCATAAACTAACAAATGTTTGTGCATTCACATGTTCAAATAAAAGACAAACTGTTTCAATCAACCAATCACTAACTGTTGAATAAATAACTCCAATATTGAATAATGGAAAAATGGCCTTTATTAAAGTACTTCACAATAACACTTATACTTTGAAACTAGCTGGCTTAATAACCAAACTGACTGATAGCTTAAATCAGGCATGCTTAACCGAGGAACCGATATCATTTCGTTACGATAATTAACGTTAATAAACGAAACGAAATGAATTTGTTTCGTTTACTAACGTTGATTATCGTAACGAAATGATATCGGTTCGTTGGTTAAGCATGCCTGGCTTAAATGAAACTCTACTATTGCCCGACAGATTGCGTGCTTAATCAAAAACTGATCATAGAGCATCTACCGCTGGTGCTTTTATACTCTGTGATTTCCTCGTGGCATCTTCTAGGCGCTTCCAGAACTTACTTAGTTACCGCCATATAATTATAACTACAGATGCACGTATAAAGCTTCTCATATGCGTGAATTTGTGAGCGACGCTTCAACAATTCCAATTGCATACATTTGGGAGTATCTCAGATAAGATATCTGCATGTGTTTGTACATCTCTTCTCTGCTGCGTGTACGTACATATGTGTAGACATAATGTTTTATTCGTTTATGTAGATACAAGTGACTGTCTGCTTTACTGTTGTTGTGACTTCATTTACTTAGCATCAGACTAGGGATGTGAGTATCACTTAGTGTCACTCATATTCGTCACACTGCCCTCCACCTAAGTCTGATCGTCCCGATCAGACAAATCTCCCGGTCTAAACGCCGCTAGCATCTCCAAATGTACCACTCTTCTACTCCGTGGTTTCCCAGTGGTTTGTATGCGGTAGATGGAATCACTGATCTTCTTCACAACTTTGTACGGGCCTTCCCAACTGCACCGAAACTTGGATGGAAAACCTTTCCGCCGGTGAGGGTTGTATAGCAGTACCAAATCTCCCTCTCGGAAACCTTCCGAATTATTTTCCTTGTTGTACCTGTGTTTCATCTTACTACTCATTATCCTGAAATCTTCCCTGTTGTTGTTGTTGTAGCAATGCTCGCACCTAATAACCGCGACCGATCACAAATTGTCATCAATATCCTCTAACGGGAGTCCAAGGAAACTTGCCGTTTCAACAGGGGTGGACCATAAGGAAAGGGGTGTTAGAGGCGTTGGTTCCACATTACAATTAAAGAGATGGTTGGTGTCATGTGGGGACACATTGCAAGCGGGGCATACATTTTGTATGTCGGGGTTGATTCTGGATAGGTAAGAGTTTAACCTGTTACAGTATCCAGAACGAAGTTGAGCAAGCGTGACACGCGTTTCCCTGGGGAGTATGCGTTCCTCTTCCGCGAGTTTTGGATACTTTTCTTTAAGTACTGGATTCACCGGGCAATTCCCGGCATAAAGGTCCGACGCCTGTTTATGGAGTTCACCAAGGACCTGCTTGTGTTTTTTCGCTTCATACGGCTAGGTTCTCAGGTGCCGTATTTCCTCAAAATGCTTACGGAGATGACTCCTTAAGCCCCTAGGCGGTGCTGGTTCATCAATCAGATGTCTGTTGGGATGCCCAGGTTTCTGGGTATTCAACAGGAACTGTTTGGTCAGCATCTCATTTCTCTCCCTGATGGGGAGTATTCTTGCCTCATTATGCAGATGGTGTTCTGGGGACATAAGAAGACAGCCCGTGGCGATTCTGAGAGCCGTATTTTGGCAGGCCTGTAGTTTCTTCCAATGGGTAATTTTTAGGCTTGGCGACCATATGGGTGACGCGTAGCACGTAATCGGGTGGCTAATTGCTTTGTATGTAGTCATGAGCGTTTCTTTATCTTTTCCCCAGGTACTGCCAGCGACGGATTTGAGGATTTTGTTACGGCTCTGAATTCTCGGAACATTTGCGGCTGCGTGCTCACCAAAATGTAGATCCTGATCAAACGTCACACCCAAGATTTTGGGGTGTAGGACAGTCGGTAGCGTAGTGCCATCGACGTGGATGTTCTAAATGGTCGACATTTGGGACGTCCATGTTGTAAATAAGGTCGCGGAAGATTTAGTCGGTGATAATGCCAGGTTTCGCGAGGCGATAAAACTGGAGAGATCAGGGAGGTAGCCGTTTAATTTATTGCATAGCGCATCGATCTTTGGGCCTGGGCCTGTGGTCATTATTGTGCAGTCATCGGCGTAGGAAACGATTGTGACTCCTTCCGGTGGTGAAGGTAGCTTAGATATGTAGAAATTAAACAAAAGTGGGGATAGGACACTACCCTGTGGCACCCCTTGTTTAATTCTCCTTGGTTTTGATGTTTCGTTTCTAAATTGCACCGATGCCTGCCGACCACCCAGATAATTTGCGGTCCACCTTTTAAGACATAGGGGAAGGGTAGACCATTCCAGGTCTTGCAGTAACGAGCCATGGTTGACCGTATTAAAAGCTGTTGATAGGTCTAGCGCTACGAGTACTGTTCTATGGTGGGGGTATTGATTTAAACCGCAATTTATCTGGGTGCTAATGGCATTTAGCGCGGTGGTAGTGCTATGGAGTTTTCTGAAGTCATGCTGATGAGGGGCTAGCTGCAAATTTGCTTGGAAATAAGGGAGCAAAATGGCTTCAAGCGTCTTTGCCACTGGCGATATGAGAGATATCGGACGATACGAATAACCTATGTTAGCTGGTTTCCCAGGCTTTAGTAGCGGGACCACCTTGGCCATTTTCCATTTCTCGGGTATGACAAAGGTGGAAAGAGACAGGTTGAAGACATGCGCTAAATATTTGAAACCCTCTTTCCCTAGGCTTTTAAGCATCGGCATGGCTATGCCGTCTGGGCCCACTGCTTTGGATGGTTTAGCGCGACCAATGGCCTCCTCAAACTCTTTAGCGGTGATGGTGATTGGTGACGCGCTGAATTTGTGTTTATGTGCGTGTCTATTGGCTCTCCGTCTATCTTTGTCGACCGTAGGACGCATTATATATTGTCGACAGAAAGCGCTCGCGCATTTTTTCGCATCCGAAAGCACTTTGTCGCCAAAGGCGATGGAAACTTTGTCTTTGTGCTTAGTCGGATTCGATAGGGACTTTACGGTGGACCAAAGTTTACCCACACCGGTAGAGAGGTTACAACCTCTTAGGTGCTCCTCCCATTTCGCCCGCTTGTGTTCGTCCACAAGCAATCTGATGCGTTGGTTTATATCCCTTATTTGGGGGTCGCCTGGATCAAGCTGTCTTATAAGGTGACGTTCTCTCGCTAAGTTTGCGGCCTCCGCCGGGAAGTAGGGCCGGATTTCGGGAATTCTTCCGGCGGGAATGAAACGTGCCGGGGCGGATTCAATGACCTTACGGAAGGCACGCTCCCCTTGGCGGGCATCAGTCGGGATAGGGAGGGCAGCAAAGCGGTTGTCTGTAAAAGATGTATATTCTTCCCACTTTCCTTTTTTGAAGTTTATGAAAGTGCGTTTTTCGGTGACGATGAAGTCGGCGGTACGCTCGAGCGAAATAAGTATGGGCAGGTCGTCGGATGCCAATGTTACCATCGGCTGCCAGTTGACGCAGTTTACGAGTTCTGCGCTCACGATTGAGATATCTGGCGAGCTGTGACAGCTTCCTACCATACGTGTGGGGGCGTCTCCGTTTATTGTGCAGAACGTCGTTTCTTCTATTTGATCCGCCAACATCTCACCCCTCTGTCCGCCCGCAAGTTTAGATCATGATGGGCATTGAAATCGGCTAAGATAATGCGATTGTTGCCAGTGAGTAAAGCCCTGATATTAGGGCGGTATCCACTGGGGCAACAGGTGGCAGGAGGGATGTAGATGTTGATCATTTCTAGGTTTGCATCGCCTGACCGGACAGATAGGCCTTGACGTTCTAAGACATTTTCCCTGCGGTCGATGCCAGGATCAAATATATAATATTGCACAGAGTGATGTATGATAAACGCGAGGCCGCCTCCATTTCTGCTCTCGCGGTCTTTTCTGTGGACATTATACCCAGAGCAGGTCTGCAGTGCAGATCTTGCTGTGAGTTTAGTCTCTTGAATCGCAGCAATGCGGATGTTGTGCCGCTTCATTAAATCGACTATCTCCGTAATCTTCCCAGTTAGTCCATTACAGTTTAACTGCAGAGTTCTGAAGTGCATAAGGGGAGACGCCGCCACTCTGGGGGTAAGTGACGGGTGACTACGCCTGGGTTGTGGAAGGCCAGGACGCAATTGCTGCTGCGGCCCTGGGGCTGGGCGTCCTTGGGCAAGCATTGGGGTACCCGGATGATTTGGGTTTGCGACCTGGCAACATGGTGCGATGAAACCCGTCGGAGGGTTGCCGTCGCGGAGACCAGAACATCTAGGAAAGTGGCACCACCCAAGGCAGGAGCTGCATTGGGCGCATGTCGCAAACCTATATATTCTGTGCTGGCAGACGGTGCAAACGGAGGTAGGGACTAAGAGTCTGTTTCCCTGACCTGCACGATTGCTGCCGGAAAAGAGGGGGGGGGGGAGCACTCTGTTGCTGGGCCAATGAACTACTTCGTAGAGCTTGCGCTTGACGGATTGGCTACGCATAATCAGTATCGTTCCCACGTTTCACAACAGTAGTGCGCTCTGGCTTGAAACTACCCTCGCATTCTTTCTGGGAAAGTCGTTGCTTCGGTTTTGTGCGTCCATTAGGTTTTTTCAATGCCAGTGTTTCTCTAGCAGGTACTTTTGATTTTGCTTTATTTGGCCCATTCGATTTATCAACCTTTGCCTTTCACTTTCGTGGTCTTTGTCGAGTTGTTGTTGTTGTTGTTGTAGCGATAAGGTTGCTCCCCGAAGGCTTTGGGGAGTGTTATCGATGTGATGGTCCTTTGCCGGATACAGATCCGGTACGCTCCGGTACCACAGCACCATTAAGGTGCTGGCCCGACCATCTCGGGAACGATTTATGTGGCCACATTAAACCTTCAGGCCATCCCCTCCCTCCCCAACCCCAAGTTCCATAAGGAGCTTAGGGTCGCCAGAGCCTCGTCTGTTAGTGAAACAGGATTCGCCGCGGATAGGTGAGGTTGACAATTGGGTTTGGAGAAGCTATATGTTGCGCTGGCAACCTGCAGGGTTGCGCTACACAGCCCCTTGAATCTGGTATTTTAGTCGCCTCTTACGACAGGCATACCTACCGCGGGTATATTCTGACCCCCCTAACCCGCTGGGGGAGTCTTTGTCGAGTCTTTTCCACCAGTACTCGATTACTACTGAACTCTTTCTGCAAACTGAAGTTAAGTGGTATATCCTGGTTCTTATAACGCATCACCCTTCTCTGCATATCGATCTTGATGTCATGGTCAACCAAGAAGTCCACTCCCAATATGACTTCATCAACGATCTCCGCCACAATGAAATTGTGTAATACCGTGACCTTTCCAATTAATACCTCACATACCACTTCTCCTTGGACTTGGTTATACTCGCCAGTGACCGTACGCAGCCCTGCTCCAGGTAACGGTTTTACCCTCCTGTTAACCAAGTCAGATCGGATTAAGGAATGAGATGCGCCCGTATCTACAGTCAGTACACACTCCTTGCCATCCAGCTTTCCTTTGACGGCAAGACTGCTCGATTTTCTTCCAATTTGCGACACAGATATCACAGGGCATTCAATAGCTGGGGCAAGTTTTCGTTCTTTACATCTGACACGCTCTTGCTCATCTCCTCCAGCTTGCGGCTGGACTCGGACTTCCGTTCTTCTCTTCAATTTTTATTGTTGTCTCGTCCCCATCAGGATAAGAGACATACCCCACATCAATTCCTTGCGACTCCATTACCTCTCGTAGCCGTGCTTGAAGTTCGATCTTATTGCCGGTTGTATTCAATCCACGGTTCTCCAACTCCTTTTTCAGTTTCTGGATCCTCAATTCACTCAACTTTGCCATGTCCAAGTTGTATTCCCAATCTTCGGAATTTATTCAACAAATCCTCTTCTGACACCAATTGTAACGAATTTACTGCAAATCCTCTTATTTGCCCTCTTATTTGACTGCTAAGTTCGAATCACTAAGCTGTTGAATAAATAACTCCAATATTGAATAATGGAAAAATGGCCTTTATTAAAGTACTTCACAATAACACTTATACTTTGCAACTAGCTGGCTTAATAACCAAACTGACTGATAGCTTAAATGATACTCTACTATTGCCCGACAGATTGCGTGCTTAATCAAAAACTGATCATAGCGCCTCTACCGCTGGTGCTTTTATACTCTGTGATTTCCTCGTGGCATTTCTAGGCGCTTCCAGAATTTACTTAGTTACTGCCATATAATTATAACTACAGATGCACGTATATAGCTTCTCATATGCTTGTATTTGTGAGTGACACTTCAACAATTACAATTGCATACTTTTGGGAGCATCTCAGATAAGATATCTGCATGTGTTTGTGCATCTCTTCTCTGCTGCGTGTACGTACATATGTGTAGACATAATGTTTTATTCGTTTATGTAGATACAAGTGACTGTCTGCTTTATTGTTGTTGTGACTATCCATCGTGTGTCAGAAGTTCATCCTTCATATGACTCCTTGCAATAACCTATCATATTTTTATATGGTGAGGACGGTTACAGCATAAATATACCGCAAACTTCTCCAAGCACCTAACCAACAAAAAATAGTTTCATGTATGCAATTTTATACATATAAAATTATGATTAGAGAAATCAGCTTTAATGCGCTTCATAGATATGGACATCTCTTTAACCTATACTGTGTGGACATGGCTGCTAAACTGATGACCAAAAAGTTGAATTTTGTAAGATAACACCAAAAGACTTTCATACAAATAGTTACTCGTATATACATCTAAGGGATGCTGTTAACGAGGAATGCAATCCTGAAAATATTGGTCCGTTAGTAATTTTGCCGTCTTCATTTACTGAATCTCCTCGATATTTGCATGAACGTACGCCCTCTTATATGTCCGTCATTATGGAAGGCCTGACTTTTTTATAACATTCGCATGCAATCCAGAGTGGATTGAAATCTAAAACGAATTGTTTCCTAATCAACGACCAACTGAGCGCCATGACATTGTGTCAAGAGTATTCCATATCAAACTACACCAACTCATGAGTTTAATTACAAAACAAGATATTTTTGGAAAAGTTAGATGCCATATGTTTACTCTTGAATGGCAAAAGCGAGGTTTACCTCATGCGCATATTATAGATAAAATTCTTCCCGATGACATGGGTCGCATTATATCAGCGGAAATTCCAAATAAAGACGATATTGTGTCGAATATCAGTGACACTAAGTGATACTCCCATCACTAATCTGATTCTAAGTAAATAAAGCCACAACACAATGAAGCAAGCTGCTACACTTGTACGTACGTAAACAAATTAATCATAATGTCTGCACACATACATGCGGGGCAACAGAGAGAGATACTCACAAGCGCATGTCATCATCAGCCGCTCACATATACACACGCATATGGATACAAATTACAAATATACGTGTATATAGCTCATAAACAAGCATCAGGTTCACAAAATTACTAGACCTTACGAAAAATTGGGTGAACGAGGAAACCGATGAGTATAAAAGCGGCACAGGCTGAGGCATGAATAATGAGTTTCATTTGAGCTATCAATCAGTTTGGTTGTTAAGCAAGCTAGTTGCAAAGTATAAGTGTTATTGTGAAGTACTTTAATAAAGGCCATTTTTCCATTATTCAATATTGGAGTTGTTTATTCAACAGTTTAGTGATTCGAACTTAGCAGAAGGGCAAATAAGAGGATTTGCAAGTAAATTCCGAAAGAGTCCCGCAGTGATCCCGGAAATCATCAAGAATTTATTTCTCAAAGGTACGCAAATGATCCAGAAATAGTCCCGAAATTACCCTTGATCCCGGAAATGTCTCGATATAACCCCAAGGGGATTACAAATAAGGCGAAGCTAATTGTAGAACATGGTTAATAAGGCAGCAGGGACGTTGGGGCGAATGAAGAGTTACATAGAAACATACAGATAAAGCTAATAAAAGCGTGCTAATAAAAACAATTGAAGGAGGGCGGATGGCGGGAGGAGAAGGGGAGGGCCACTGATCGTTTTTCCAAAATTGTTTAGGTCTTGATCTGTATGTGCCAGATACCAAAAACTATTGATTTTGGAGAAAATTTATATTGAGTTATAACAATTTATAGATTTTACAACAGAAGGGGAGAGAAGGGGGGCGGAGGGTGTCACTGATCACTTTGTAAACCCTCTACTTATATGACCCATTGAGTCGGTAATATTGGTGAAGGCCAGTATAAGTAAAGTTATAATGTGTACAAATTATTAAAAGGTAATTGTTCAAAGGTGTCGTGGGACCCCCACCCCCCTTTCCATGTTCGAAAAAAATTTCGCTAGTAGACTATTGTCTGTCTCCCAAATTTCATCAAAATCCGTGTAGCCGTGCTGGCGTGATTCGGTCACAAAGACGAAAAAATACAATAATTAAATTATAACTGTTCCTAAGGGGCGGGGCCCTCCCCCCTTTTCAAAAAGATATAGCTAGTAGATCCTTCTAGACTATTGGCTATATGTGTGCCAAATTTGATCAAAATCGGTCCAGCCGTTCTAGCGTGACTGAGTCACAAAGACAAACGTCTGGACAAACATCCAAACATCCAAACTTTACCATTTATAATATACTAGCCTATACCCGCGGCCCCGTCCGCAAGAAGAAAATGGGCTATTCACGTTGGCCTGCTTATCAAGTTAAAAATTTGTTTCTGTCTAATGCATTTTATATTTGTAATTGAGTAAAAAAAGAACTAAATGTGCTGATAACCTGATAGGATCCCCAAATGATCCTGAAATTATACAGAAAAAGCCACGTAGTGACCCAGACGCTATCGCGGACGGATCCCGAAAACCGTCCAGAAACGCCCCGGAAGGGCCTCCAAAAGTTCCTGTGATAGTCCCAAAAAACCCGAAATGCCAACGACACGATTCTAGACTTATCCAGAGAACCACGATGGGATCCCGCACGGACCCAGAAATGATCTCGGAAAGGTCCCCAAATGATCCCAAAATGATGGATCCGGCAAACCTGTCTAATGCATTTTATTTTTGTAATTGAGTAAAAAAAGAACTAAAAGAGCTGATAACCTGATAGGATCCCCAAATGATCCAGAAATTATACAGAAAAAGCCACGTAGTTACCCCGACGCTATCGCGGACGGATCCCGAAAACCGTCCAGAAATGCCCAGGAAGGGTCTCCAAAAGTTCCCGGAATAGTCACAAAAAACCCCGAAATGCCAACGAAACGATTTTCGACTTATCCAGAGAACAACGATGGGATCCCCCACGGACCCAGAAATGATCTCGGAAGGGTCCCCAAATGATCCTAAAATGATAGATCCGGCAAACAATCAAGAACTGATGCCGGAAGGGTCCCCAAATGATCTTGATATAATACAAAAAAAGTCACAAAATTACCCCTAAAGGGTCCCAAATGATCCCGAAATAGTCCCGAAGAGGTCCCGAAATTACCCTGGTGGTTTCCCGTACAGATCCCGAAATTCATCCAGAAATGATGCCGGAAGGATCCCCAAATGATCCGGTATTAGCGCCGAAAAAGTCCCCAAATGATCCCAAAAAGTCCTGAAATGACTCCGACGGGATCACGGACGAATGCCGAAAACCATGTTGTTGTTGTTGTAGAAAAGGGATCCCAAATTATTCCGAAAATGTCCCGAAATGACCCCGACGGGATCCCAGACGAATCCGGAAAACCATCCAGGAATGATGCCGAAAGGGTCCCAAAATGATCCGGTATTAGCCCCGAAAAAGTCCCGAAATGACCACGACGGGATCCTGGACGAATCTCCAAAATCATCTAGAAATGATGCGGAAGTTACCCAAAATGATTCCGATAAAGTCCTGAAATGGCCCCGACGGAATCCCTTACGGATCCCGAAAACCATCCAGAAATGGTGCCAGAAGGGACCCCAAATGATCCCGAAAGAGTCCCGAAATTACCCCGACGATATCCCGGACTGATCCCGAAAACTATCTAGAAATGATGCTGGAAAGGTCCTCAAATGATCCCTTAATAGTCCAGAAATGACCCTGAAGGGATCCCCGACGGATCCCGGAAACTATCCAGAAATGGTGCCAGAAAGGTTCCCAAATGACCCCCAAATAGTGCCGAAAGGACCCTGACGGGATCCCTGACGGATCCCGAAAACCATCCAAAAATGATGGCGAAAGAGGCCCCAAATGATTCCGTATTAGTGGCGAAAAGGTCTCGAAATGACCCCGACGGGATCCCGGACGGATCCAGAAAACCATCTAGAAATGATGCCGGAAGGTACCCCAATTGATTCCGAAAAAGTCCTGAAATGACACCGACGGGATCCTGGCCGAATCCCGAAAAGCATCCAGAAATGATGCCGGAAGGGTTTCGATATGACCCTAACGGGATTAGAAATAAGGTGAAGCTAATTATAAAACCGAGTTAATAAGGCAGCAGGCACGTTGGAGCGAATGATGAGTTACATAGAAACATACAGGTAAAGCTATTAAATGAGTGCTAATAAAAACAATTGAAGGGGCGGATGGCGGGAGGAGAAAGAAAGGACCACTGATTGTTTCTCCAAAATTGTTTAGATCTCGATCTGTATGTGCCAGATACCAAAAACTATTGATTTAGGAGAAAATTTATATTGAGTTACAACAATTTATAGATTTTACACCAGAGGGGAGAGAAGTGAGGAGGCGGGGGGGGGGGGGGGGGGGGGGGAAGGAGGGTGTCACTGCTCACTTTGTAAGCCCTCGACTTATTTGACCCATTGAGTCTGTAATATTGGTGAAGGCCAATATACGTAAAGTTATAATGTGTAAACATTATTAAAAAGTAATAGTTTCAAGGGGTCGTGGGCCCCCACCCCCCTTTCCATGTTCGAAAAAAGTTTCGCTAGTAGACTATTGTCTGTGTCCCAAATTTCATCAAAATCCGTGTAACCGTTCTGGCGTGATTCAGTCACAAAGACGAAAAAATATAACAATTAAATTATAACTGTCTCTAGGGGGCGTGGAGCTCCCCCTTTTGAAAAATATATAGCTAGTAGATCCTTCTGGACTATTGGCTATATGCATGCCAAATTTCATCCAAATCCGTTGAGCCGTTCTTGCGTGATTGAGTCACAAAGACAAACGTCTGGACAAACATCCAAACATCCAAACTTTCCCATTTATAATATATACTAGCCTTTACCCGCGGCCCCGTCCGCAAGGAGAAAATAAAATATATGTGCTATTCACGTTAGCCTGCTTATCAAGTTGTCTGTTTAAAAGTTTTTTCTGTCAATGTATTTTATTTTTTAATACAGTAAAAAAAAAGAACTAACTGAGCTGATGGGCACGCTTACATGAATAGTACAATACACTTTTTTCGAATTAAAAAAAATACATTTTGTTTCTAAGTTAAATTAATTGATATGACAGGGGTGAAAGAATTACTACTCATAGAACAAAGGAGTGAAACTACAATTAGCTAAAACCAAAAAGAAGTTTTTAAATGAAAGCAGTGTTGCTTTTTCGGCTATTTAGTTGGTTAAAATATTACAAAAATTTTAATTATAGTTGTAATAGTTCGTTACAGGATTCATTTAAAAATAGAACGAAAAAGCTGTAATATATTAAAGATAAAACATACCGAATTTTAATTACGAATAATTTGCCGTAAATCCACGGCCATGTGTGCTGAATTACCGGTTTCGAAGAGACCTAAAATGATCCCGGAAGTGTCCCTAAATGACACCAAATAGTCACGAAATGATGCCGACGGGATCCTGGACAACCCTCGAAAACTATCCAGAAATGATGCCGGAAGGGTCCCAAAATAATCCCGAAGTAGTCACGAAAAGTCCCGAAATGACCCTGACGGGATCCCGGACGGATCCCGAAAACCATCCAGATTTGATTCCTGAACGGTCCGCAAATGATCCCGATATAGTCCGAAAAAGTCCCGAAAAAACTCTGACGGGATCCCGGACAAATCCCGAAAATCATAGAAAAATTATCCCGGAAGGGTCCCAAAATGATCCCGAAATAGTCCCGAAAAGGCGCGAAATAAACCTGACGGGATCCCGGACGGATCCCGAAAACCACCCAGAAATGATCTTTAAGGGCAACTGACCCCGAAATAGTCGTGAAAAAGTCCCGAAATTACCCCGACGGGATCCCGAAAACCATTCAGAAATTATCCCTGAAGGATCCCCAAATGATCCAAGAACAGTCTCGAAACTCCCTGACATTTTCCCGAAAAAGTAAAAAAATAAACCCGACGGGATCTCGGACGGATCCCGAAAACGATCCAGAAATGATGCCGGAAGGGACCCAAAATGATCCCGAAAAATTCCCGAAATTCCCCCGATGGGATCCCGGACGGATCCCGGACCATCCAGAAATGATGCCGGTTTGTACCCCAAAATGATCCCGAAATAGGCCAGAAATGACCCCGTCGGGATCCCGGACGGATCCCCAAAAGTATACAGAAATGATGCTGGAAGGTGAAATGATCCCCTTAAAGAAAGATGAAAAATGAAATGATCCCCTTATAGTTCCGAAATGATGCTGACGGGATTCCCGACGGATCCCGGAAACTATCCAGAAATGATGCCGGAAAGGTTCCCAAGTTATCCCCAAATAGTCCCGAAATTACCCTGACGGTATCCCGGACGGATCACGAAAACCATCCGGAATTGATGGCGAAAGGGTCCCCAAATGATCCCGCATTAGTCGCGGGTTCCGAAATGACCCTGACGGGATCCCCGAAGGATCCCGGAAACTATACAGAAATGATGCCGGAAAGGTTCCCAAGTTATCCCCAAATAGTCCCGAAATTACCCTGACGGTATCCCGGACGGATACCGAAAACCATCTAGAAAAGTGGCCGGAAGATACCCCAAAATGATCCCGAAAAAGTCCTGAAATGATCCAGACGGGATCCCGGACGAATCCCGAAAACTATCCACCTAGGTACCGCCAAACGATCCCGAAAAAGTTCCTGAAATGACCCCGACGGGATCCCGTACGGATCCCGAAAATCATCCAGAAATAATGAAGGTAGGTACCCAAATGATCCCCGAAATAGTCCCCGAAATGATCCCGACGGGATCCCGGACGGGATCCCGAAAACCAACCAGAAATGATGCCGGTAGGTACCCCCAAATGGTCCCCGATATGACCCCCGTCGGGATCCCGCACGGATCCCTAAAACTATCCAGAAATGATGCCGGAAAGGTCCCCAAATAACCCCCTAATAGTCCCGAAATTACGCCGACGGGAATCCCGTACGGATCCGGAAACCATCCAGAAATGATGCCGGAGGAGACCACAAATGATCCCGCTAAAGTCCCCAAAATGACCCCGACAGGGTCCCGGACGGATCCCGTAAACCATCCAGAAATGATGCCAGTAGGTACCCCAAATGGTCCCAATATGACCCCGTCGGGATCCCGAACGGATCCCTAAAACTATCCAGAAAATGATGCCGAAAGGGGTCCGCAAATGATCCTGTATTAGTCGAGAAAAAGTTCCGAAATGACTCCGACGGGATCCCGGATGGATCCCGAAAACCATCTAGAAATGATGCCGGAAGGAGACCCCCAAATGATCCCGCAAAGGTCTCAAAATGACCCCGACAGGATCCCGGACGGATCCCGAAAACCATCCAGAAATGATGCCAGGAGAGACCCCCAAATGATCCCGCAAAAGTCCCAAAATGACCCCGACAGGATCCCGGACGGATCCCGTAAACCATCCAGAAATGATGCCGGAAGAGACCCCAAATGATCCCGCAGAAGTCCCAAAATGACGCCGACGGGGATCCCGGACGGATCCCGTAAACCATCCAGAAATGATGCCGGAGGACACCCCAAATGATCCCGCAAAAGTCTCAAAATGACCCCGACAGGATCCCGGACTGATCCCGAAAAAACATCCAGAAATGATGCTAGAAGAGACCCCAAATGATCCCGCAAAAGTCCCAAAATAACCCCGACAGGATCCCCGGACGGATCCCGTAAACCATCCAGAAATGATGCCGGAAGAGACCCCCAAATGATCCCGCAAAAGTCCCAAAATGACCGCGACAGGATCCCGGGACGGATCCCGTAAAGCATCCAGAAATGATGCCGGAAGAGACCCCAAATGATCCCGCAAAAAGTTCCAAAATGACCCCGACAGGATCCCGGACGGATCCCGTAAACCATCCAGAAATGATGCCGGAGGAGACCCCCAAATGATCCCGCTAAAGTCCCAAAATGACCCCGACAGGGTCCCGGACGGATCCCGTAAACCATCCAGAAATGATGCCGGAAGAGACCCCAAATGATCCCGCAAAAGTCCCAAAATGACCCCGACAGGATCCCGGACGGTTCCCGTAAACCATCCAGAAATGATGCCGGAAGAGACCCCAAATGATCCCGAAAAAGTCCCAAAATGACCGCGACAGGATCCCGGACGGATCCCGTAAACCATCGAGAAATGATGCCGGAAGAGACCCCAAATGATCCCTCAAAAGTCCCAAAATGACCCCGACAGGATCCCGGACGGATCCCGTAAATCATCCAGAAATGACGCCGAAGGAGACCCCAAATGATCCCGCAAAAGTCTCAAAATGACCCCGACAGGATCCCGGACGGATCCCGAAAACCATCCAGAAATGATGCTGGAAGAGGACCCCAAATTAATCCCGCAAAAGTCCCAAAATGACCCCGACAGGATCCCGGACGGATCCCGTAAACCATCCAGAAATGATGCCGGAGGAGACCCCAAATGATCCCGGCTAAAGTCCCAAAAATGACCCCCGGACAGGGTCCCGGACGGAGCCCCGTAAACCATCCAGAAATGATGCCGGAAGAGACCCCAAATGATCCCGCAAAAATTCCCAAAATGACCCCGAGAGGATCCCGGACGGATCCCGTAAACCATCCAGAAATGATGCCGGAAGAGACCCCAAATGATCCCGCAAAAGTCTCAAAATGACGCCGACGGGATCCCGGACGGATCCCGTAAGCCATCCAGAAATGATGCCGGAAGAGACCCCAAATGATCCCGCAAAAGTCCCAAAATGACCCCGACAGGATCCCGGACGGATCCCGTAAACCATCCAGAAATTATGCCGGAAGAGACCCCAAAATGATCCCGCAAAAGTCCCAAAATGACCCCGACAGGATCCCGGACGGATCCCGTAAACCATCCAGAAATGATGCCGGAAGAGACTCCAAATGATCCCGCAAAAGTCCCAAAATGACGCCGACGGGATCCCGGACGGGATCCCGTAAACCATCCAGAAATGATGCCGGAAGAGACCCCAAATGATCCCGCAAAAGTCCCAAAATGACCGCCGGACGGGATCTCGGGCGGATCCCTAAAACCATCCAGGAATGATTACGGAAAGGACCCAAACAGACCCCGAAAAAGTCCCGTAATGATCCCGGAAACCATCAAGAATTTATCTCTCGAAGGTACGCAAATGATCCCGAAAGTACCCCCGACGGGATCCCGGACGGATCCCGAAAAACCATCCAGAAATGATGCCGGAAGGGTCCCCCAAATGATCGCGAAATAGTCCCCGAAATGATTCCGGAATAGTCCCCGAAAATGTCCCAAAATAACCCCGACGGGATCCCGGACGGATCCCGAAAACTATACAGAAATGATCCCGGAAGGGTCCCAAAATGATCCGAAATAGTCCCGAAAAAGTCCCGAAATTACCCCGGCGTAATCCCGGACCGATCCCGAAAACCATCCAGAAATGATCCCGGAGGGTCTCGATATGACCCTTACGGGATTACAAATAAGGTGAAGCTAATTATAAAACCATGTTAATAAGGCAGCAGGCGCATTGGAGTGAATAAAAAGTTACATAGAAACATACAGGTAAAGCTAATAAAAGCGTGCTAATAAAAACAATTGATGGAGGGCGGATGGCGGGAGTAGAGGAGAGGACCACTGATCGTTCCTCCAAAATTGTCTAGATCTCGTTCTGTATGTACCAGATACCAAAAACTATTGATTTAGGAGAAAATTTATATTGAGTTATAACAATTTATAGATTTTACACCAGAGGTGGAGATAAAGGGGGGGGGGGGTGTGCGGGCGGAGGGTGTCACTGCTTACTTTGTAAGCCCTCGACTTATTTGACCCCTTGAGTCTGTGATATTGGTGAAGGCCAGTATACGTAAAGTTATAATGTGTAAAAATTATTGAAAAATAATTTCTCGAAGGGGTCGTGGGACCCCCACCCCTCTTTCCATGTTCGAAAAAAATTTCGCTAGTAGACTACTGTCTGTGTCCCAAATTTCATCAAAATCCGTGTAGCCATTCTGGCGTGATTCAGTCGCAAAGACGAAAAAATATAATAATTAAATTATAACTGTTCCTAGGGGGCGGGGACCACGCCCCTTTTCAAAAATATATAGTTAGTAGATCCTTCTAGACTATTGGCTATATGTGTGCAAAATTTCATCCAAATCGGTCCAGCCGTTCTTGCGTGATTGAGTCACAAAGACAAACGTCTGGACAAACATCCAAACATCCAAACATCCAAACATCCAAACATCCAAACATCTTCACATCCAAACTTTGCCATTTATAATATATATTAGATTAGATATTAGATTAGATTAGATTAGACAAGCCTTTACCCGCGGACCCGTCCCCAGGGAGAAAATGAAATATATGGGCTATTCACGTTAGCCTGCTTATCAAGTAATCTGTTTAAAATTTTTTTTCTGTCTAATGCATTTTATTTTTGTAATTGAGTAAAAAAAAAAGATCTAAATGAGCTGATAATCCGACAGGATCCCCAAATGATCCCGAAATTATTCAGTAAAATCCACGAAATGACCCCGACGATATCGCAGACGGATCCCGAAAACCATCCAGAAATGCCCCTGAAGGTTCTTCAAAAGTTCCCCGAATATTCCCAAAAAACCCGAAATGACAACGACACGATTCTAGACTTATCCAGAGAACCACACAAAAACGATCCCGAAGGGTACCAAAATGATCCGGAAATAGTCCCGGAAAAGTTCCGAAATGACAATGACGGGCTCCCGGATGGATCTCAAAAACCATCCAGAAAATATCCAGGAAGGGTTCCTAAATTATCCCGACATTGTCCAGAAAAAGATCCGAAATGACCCCGAGGGATTCCAAGACGGATCGCTAAAACCATACAGAAATGATTCCGGAAGTGTCCCAAAATGATCCCGAAATGACCCTGGCGGGATCCCGGACTGTTCCCGAAATCGATCTAGAAATGATGCCGGAAATAGTCCCGAAATGACCCCGGACGGATCCCTAAATCTATCCAGAAATGATGCCGGAAAGGTTCCCAAATAGTCCCAAAATGACCCCGAGGGGATCCCGGACGAATCCCGAAAACCATCCAGAAATGATGCCGAAATGGTCCCCAAATGATTCCGTATTAGTCGAGAAAAAGTCCCGAATGACCCCGTCGGGATCCCGGACGGATCCCGAAAACTATCCAAAAATAATGCCGGAAACTTCCCCAAATGATCCCCTAATAGTCCCGAAATTACCCTGAGGGGATCCCGGACGGACCGAAAGGGTTCCCAAATGATCCCGAAATAGTCCCGAAAAAGTCCGGAAATGACCCCTACGAGATCTCGGACGGATCCCGAAAACTATGCAGAAATGATGCCGGGAAGGTCACCGAATGATCCCCTAATAGTCCCGAAATGACCCTGATGGGATCCCGGACGGATCCCGAAAACCATCCAGAAATGATGCCGAAAGGGTCCCCAAATGATCCCGTATTAGTCGAGAAAAAGTCCCGAATGACCCCGTCGGGATCCCGGGCGGTTCCCGAAAACTATCCAGAAATGATGTCGGAAAGGTCCTGTAATGTAACTGCTTGGTCCGGGGCGAGAAGGGTGGCGGTTGGGCATGGTGGTAGCCCGGCTGAGGCTCGTCGGCGTTGAGGCGCGGTTCTTACCACCTAACTCGACCCACAGTCACAACAACAAAATTAGGAGTTCATGCCTAGGTTAGGAAAACACAGAGACTAGAAAAAGTTAGCGACAAAAGAAAAATGAAAAGGAAAGCGGGAGAAGACTGTCCGTGTCAGGTGGAGTCATCCCGCCCCTCTTATTCATGAGGCATGAACAACCTTGAACTCCACTTTGACTCCGATAACCGAGTGGAGTTCCTTTGTCCTGACATAGTCCCTCCGTGAAAGTCAAAGGTCGGGCCTAACCAATAGTCTGTCAGTCTAATCGCAATACCTCACTCGTTCCTAGTGTGCCGCAAAGGCAATACCCACACTAACACCAAAGGGACTTAAAGGGCCGGCATTTTACCTAAAGTCACTTCAACTAAAAACTCCAAAAGATACCATTACCTTTTCTTACAATGTTTTATTTCAAAATTTCAGTATTAACTTACGTGCTAGGGACCTCAATTCTGTAAACCGATATGACTTAGATTATTAAAATCTACCCTTACCAAAAAAGGAATAATGAAATTCAAATAACAAAATCAAAAAAAAAAAAAAAAAATGGCGAAACTAAAATACGCTTAACATAAACTTATTTCAATAACTCTCTTTACCAAAACAAATAAGAAATCAAGTCAAAAAGCAATTCAAATCAATAAAAACAATTAGAATTATAAAGAAATAGAAATATAATAAAACTTCCTAGGGGAACACCCTTTTTAGCTAACACTCCGTATTTCTTTACAGACACAGTAATTCATTGAGCATGAGCAAGTGAAAAAAAGGAATATGTAAATGAAATGAGAGACCATAGAAAAATATTATATATTACCGTTTTCTTTAACTCCTACACTCATCTGCAGTCCAGCTACCAAGGCTGAGGTGATGCGAGCTGAAAAGAAAAGAAGGAAAGAGAAAAAGTCCTACTCGTTTTCCATCAAATTTAGTGTTCTCTTCGGTTGACCACATGGGACCTTCAGTTCCGGTTTACATGAATTAAAATGTGTACGCATATTTTATCGCGATCGCGTTGATTGATAAAAAAATTGCATAAAAAAAATATGCGAACACGAAAAATAAATGAAATAAAATAAATGATGAGAAGTGAGTTGGATTGGTTATTTGTTAAAAACCAGGATAATCAAATAATAGAAAAAGAAATTTAAGAAAAGAAAAAGGAATTGAAAGTAGCAAGAAAAGTGTGAACAAAAGTGTGAAATAAAATTAAAGAAAAAAAAACTTGTTTAAAAATAAGCTTTTATTATTGGTTAATAAAATTAACTAAAAAGTAAACAATAAATTGACTCTAAAGAAATATAACACTTTATAAGTTCATTGTAAGCTTTAACGATAATTAGGCTTTTTCGTCTGCGACAAAAGAATTCTATATTGTACATAATTATATATTTTTAACATTAAAACTTTACACCTAAATTATTAAACCATACAGTTTATATCACAGTTCTAATTGTTCTAATAAAAAACGTGTTGAATTTTGATGGTATAATTAAGAACATTTAGGATCTCCTTTTCTTGCTATCGCAATGTAACACGCTTTTATTAGAACAATTAGGACTGTGATATAAACTGTAAGGTTTAATAATTTAGGTGTAAAGTTTTAATGTTAAAAATATATAATTATGTACAATATAGAATTCTTTTGTCGCAGACGAAAAAGCCTAATTATCGTTAAAGCTTACAATGAACTTATAAAGTGTTATATTTCTTTAGAGTCAATTTATTGTTTACTTTTTAGTTAATTTTATTAACCAATAATAAAAGCTTATTTTTAAAAAAGTTTTTTTTTCTTTAATTTTATTTTTTTTTTTTAGTTCGTTTTATTGACAAGTAATAGAAGCTTGTTCTTAGAAAAGCCTTTTTCTTAAATTTAATTTAAATAGGAATTTTTTTAAATTTTTAGTAGGGTAAAATATTGTTTAAATTAGTTACGTAATCTTTACTTAGTTATTTGTAATGTTTCTCATTCTATCCATTTCTTTTAATGCACCAACTTACTTTTTAGTTAATTTTATTAGCCAATAATAAAAGCTTATTTTTAAAAAAGTTTTTTTTCTTTAATTTTATTTTTTTCTTTAATTTTATTATATCATAATCCGAATATATTGGGGCATATTCATAATCGAAATAAAATGTGACTAAGTTAGTTGAAGCATTTTTGACAGAGAGCACATATAAAATTATGTCAAACAGTGTTAAATAACTTAACTCTGCCTATGCCGCGTTCAGTTTACAACTACTTATTGCAGATCTCTCATCTGTGGGTTAAATCTGTTTTAAAATAAAATTCTACTTTCGCTTAGCTAAAATTCCATCGCCAAAAATCTGTAAAACAAAATCAAGTGCGCAGAAAAGTATGCAACACTTACCGATAACAGCCTAACGGCGTTAGCGTACGTTGTATCACAGAATTTTTACACTTTGAAAATGGCGGCTGTTGTTTGCAAGGTTGCATTCCTTTGAGTCTTCGTTTTCATCATCTGGATTAACAAAGTCATGAGCCTGGACATTTGTGCAATTTTAGTGATGTAAATTGTATGGCGCCAGCGCCAATGCGGTGCCAGCTCAATGGTAGCTCATTGACGAAATGACTCCAATCGAATATTTGACGTTACTTAGTAGTGAGTGCGCAGTACATTTCACTTGCGCTATTGAGTGAAACGACTTTTGTGTGTCAGGCACGTGTTTGGTGTTATTGGCGCTACTGGCACTGATGACACTGAGCTGACGGCGGTAGCGCTGGTAGTTCAGCTTTTGAATCAGAGAAAGAATTGATGACCCGTGCAAATTATTATGGCTTTGGTCGTGTAAATTATTATGTTGTATTTGCACCAAATAAATGCTGCGGACATAACAACCGGAGTCATTTTTGAGTTATATATTTTAAATTTAATGCACAATTAATATGGGTGTGTTTGAGCGGCCAAATAATAACAGTAGTATTGCTAAAGTGCTGCTAAGTTGATGGAATGTCGCTAATTTCCTAGCGATTATCAATAGATTGTCAATATTTCGTTCAACGGGCACGCGTAATTGCCACATCTGCTCAAATTTTCCAAGTTTTTCCATTCTTGATTTAACTTAAGCTGTTATGCCAATATTTTTCTGCCAGTTTTTTTCAAATAGGTAATTTTTCCAAAAGCAAAATAAATTACAGTTGGTTATACACAGAAATACAACAGAGGGTTGTGTCTCCGCTTTTCGCAAGCGTTGAGATTCACCACGCGTGACACGCGTGATTCACCACGTCCAAATATCACAATCCACGGATAGGTACCGGCGGGTTTGTATGGGACTTAGGCTGTTATGCCAAAGTAAATACAAATCTTTACCGATAACTGTGTTATCGATTAATTTATCGAATTCTAACAAAGTAATATTGCATTGTCATCAGAGTTATACATGTGTGCAAAATTTCAGCTCAATCGGACACCGGGAAGTGTATCAAATTTAACTTGCAAGATTCCATTACAGACAACAAAAGTGAAACTAAATAAAAGCTTATAAAAATAATGTTCAGGCAAAGATGTTTTGTGTGTGGTGTTCATTTAAGGGGCAACAACAGCATGTTGCTATAAAAGACCAAAAAAAAAATAAAGAATTATACGAAAGGAAAGAAAAAAATACAAAAAAAAGCAATACCAGAAGTATAATGGAAGCAGAAGATGTTTGCATGGAAAAAAGGAAATTCCGTAAAGGAAGCGAGTAACAGAAATGATAAAAAAAGCTCTCTTTTGTAAAGCAAAACAAAAAAAGGTTAATGCAAAATTACGAGTTTGCCAAACGAAAGTAAATAAAAAAAATGAAAACTGATAAATTAAAAATAAAAAAATGCAACAATGAAAAACAAATGAAAACTAAATTGTATAAACTTAAAATTTTGCAGCAAAAAAAACTTATAGAAGTCTGTGTGACAATTATTGGCCAATGTTAAAAACAAAGATTTAGATATGTATATATAAGAAAGAATGTAGGGAAATAGAAATAACAATCCCGATAAAAAATTTATGTGTGGCGGGAATTACGAAAAGAATAATATGGTGCTTAATCTAAAAAGAACGGTTGTTACCATTTAAAAATTATATGGGTGTTTTCCGGTCCCTGTGGTACTTGATTCCCTTTTAGTTGGTGGTGTTGTTGCGGCGAATTCGTGGTAGTGGGGAGCACGCTCTCTACCTGGCGATCTTCTCCCGACTTCGATTGCTCAGTCTAGCTGTCCTATGAACCAATCCACACCAGTGATCGGATAACAATTACTCACCGCGATGCCTTCTTTGGTGTGACGTGATGTTATAATGGATAAAATGATGTGATGATCGGTACTGCGATGTATGATAGTGTGATGTGATGGAGGAGGATGTGATGTGTTGATTGTGCTGTCGAGCCTTCTTTTCAATGATTTACCTTCTTTTCAATAATTTACCTGTGTTTATGTTTTTAGATGTTGCGTGGTTATTGTTGGTATGATTGTTGCAAGTCGTTGTGCTGGTTTTATGGTGAACGTGGTTTGTTGTATTTCGCTGGTGTGTTTGCGATGGGCTGGTGTGGTTATAATAAGTGGTGTGGTTGGTTCTGGGTGTATGATATTTTGCGGTGTTGATGCGTATTTGTCTTTGGATGTTTAGTCGTGAGTGCTGGTGGATGATATTTTGTGCTGCTGATGTGTCTTAGTGTTTAGGTGGCTAGTTGTGAATGCGGGTGAATGTTTTCTGGTGCTGGTTTGTATCTGAGTTTAGGTGGCTGGCCGTGGCTGCGTGTGAAGGTAAATGTATGTTTGATCTTGGTGTTGTTTGCGTTTCGATGTATCCTTTTATTTAGAGTCTGGTTATGGCGTTTTATACGAGGGAATGTATGTCGACTTGGTATTCGGTGCAGTGTGCTTTAGTTTTAGGTTTGTGTGCTTGCGGCTCAGTGTGTTGATCTTGGGTGTTATGGTGTGCTTACCGGTCGGGTGGTTAAATTTGGCTACGGTGCCTCACACCGGACATGCTGGTGAATCTACAAAGTTAATGGAATCGACGTTCCTGCAGCGAAAATCATAAAACAAAATATATAAGTCGGGTGTACATACTTTATTTGGTTGAAAGCAATTTAGTCCCGTTTTCTCACGTAACTTCCAAGGTTTATCTGGCAGACAAAATTTCCATTTAAGGGCGGAAAAAAACCTCTAAAGTTCACCTGAGAAAACGTAACTAAATTAGTTCTCGGATTTAGTCACTTAAGGGAGGATGGTTTCACTTACCTGTGTTATTGGTGGTGACTCCGTTGGTGGTTAACTGTTGTCATCCGCTAGGTTGCGGAACCCTTTTTTATTCACTAAGTATGCCGTTCCTTAAGGGAAACGGTAACTTTGCACTTAAACTTTTAACCTTTTTTTTACTGCACTCGCGGCTTAAAGCATACGCTCGTCGCTTTCACTTTAGAGTTTTGGAAGGGAAAGATGGAATGGTGGCCCTTTTATAGGCAATCTTTTTTCCACTGCCGTTTTGCGTTGACAACCATTTTTCTTCTTGTTCAAAGTCACTCAAAGATCCTGGAAGGCTTTGAACATGTCGCGTGGAATGCTAGGTAAGATAACCACACACACAGACACGTAATACAGAGGCGATTTGCTGTTTGTTGGCATGCTTACTTGCAGAAATAGCTTTGAGTAATCATGCAAATACAGGGGCGTAGTTTATACAAAGGCAGTCGTTACAAGCTCGCATCCGCCGATGATGCCCGCGTCATGGAGCGTGTGCGTAAGAAAGAATTCATAACGCGGCCGCCAATTACTCTTTATCCTGGCCCAACGTGTGGTCTCGACCCACTCCCAATGCCGGGTTTCACAGAGTTGTACCCTTTATGCTCATATTAAGATATATAGATATAGGGACAACTATTCTACTATTAAAATCACTGGGTCTTAAAACTACTTATCTAAGGTATCACTGGTTAAGAAAATCTAAGTCTATATTGAAGGTTAGCCTAAATCTATATCACAGGTTAATCTTATTCTATATCACAGATTAATGTTGTGGTAAAAAAAACAAAATTTAAATGTATAAATGCTAAAATAATCACACAAATAAATAAATAAATACATAAACAAAATGGTTAATAAATACATGGTCAAGTCGGATACTTAGTCAGAGTGTGTTATTGGTCTAGAGAATTTCTACCGTCGTTAACAATAAATAAGATAAAACATAATTTGAGAACAAGCTACACTTTACATTGGTTACAAGGACTACATAGAACATATATCTTAAGCCGCGAAAAGATCCTTTCCGTGGTATACCCCGATTGCTTTGCCGCTAGTATCTCCTAACTCGTACATCGAGTTGCCAATGACCCTAAGTACAATGCACTTAACTTGCTTTGGTGCAAGTTTTGCGTTGAAATTATCTAATTATACTCAGTTGAGCAGAGCTCACAGAGTATATTAACTTTTATTGGATAACGGTTGGTTGTACAGATATAAAGGAATCGAGATAGATATAGACTTCCATATATCAAAATCATCAGTATCGAAAAAAATTCGATTGAGCCATGTCCGTCCGTCCGTCCGTCCGTCTGTCCGTTAACACGATAACTTGAGTAAATTTTGAGGAATCTTGATGAAATTTGGTATGTCGGTTCCTGGGCACTCATCTCAGATCGCTATTTAAAATGAACGATATCCGACAATAACCACGCCCACTTTTTCGATATCGAAAATTTCGAAAAATCGAAAAAGTGCGATAATTCATTACCAAATACGGATTAAGCGATGAAACTTGGTAAGTTAGTTGAACCTATGACGCAGAATAGAAAATTATTAAAATTTTGGACAATGGGCTTGGCACCGCCCACTTTTAAAAGAAGGTAATTTAGAAGTTTTGCAAGCTGTAATTTGGCAGTCGTTGAAGATATCATGATGAAATTTGGCAGGAACGTTACTCTTATTACTATATGTCTGCTTAAAAAAAAATTTGCAAAATCGGAGAACGACTACGCCCACTTTTTAAAAAAATTTTTTTTTTAATTCAAATTTTAAAAGAGAAGTTAGTATCTTTACCGTATATAAGTAAATTATGTCAACATTCAACTCCAGTAATGATATGGTGCAACAAAATACAAAAATAAAAGAAAATTTCAAAAAGGGCGGAGCCGCGCTTTTTCATTTAATTTGTCTAGGATACTTTTAATACCATAAGTCGAACAAAAATTTACCGCTCGGCCTTTAACACGATAACTTGATCGATATATCTTTACTAAACTCAGTTCACGCACTTATCTGAACTCACTTTGTATTCGTGTAAAAAATGGCAGAAATCCGACTATAACCACGCCCACTTTTTCGATATCGAAAATGAAAAAAATGACATAATTATATACCAAATACGAAAAAAGGGATGAAACATGGTAATTGTATAGGTCTATTGACGCAAAATATAACTTTAGAAAAAAACTCGGTAAAATGGGTGTGACACCTACCACATTAAGTAGAAGAAAATGAAAAATTTTTGCAAAGCGAAATCAAAAGCCCTTGGAATCTTGGAAGGAATACTGTTCGTGGTATTACATATATAAATAAATTAGCGGTACCCGACAGATGAAGTTCTGGATCACCCTGGTCCACATTTTGGTCGATATCTCGAAAACGCCTTCACATATACAACTAAGGGCCACTCCCTCTTAAAACCCTCATTAATACCTTTACTTTGATACCCATATCGTACAAAGAAATTCTAGAGTCACCCCTAGCCCACCTTTATGACGATATCTCGAAAAGGCATCCACCTATGGAACTAAGGCCCACTCCCTTTTAAAATACTCATTAACACCTTTCATTTGATACCCATATCGTAAAAACAAATTCTGGAGTCACCTTTGGTCCACCTTTATGGCGATATCTCGAAAAGGCGTCCACCTATAGAACTAAGACCCACTCCTTTTTAAAATACTCATTAACACCTTTCATTTGATACCCATATCGTAAAAAAAAATTCTAGAGTCACCCCTGTCCCACCTTTATGGCGATATCTCGAAAACGCATCCACCTATGGAACTAAGGCCCACTCCCTTTTAAAATACTCATTAACACCTTTCATTTGATACCCATATCGTAAAAACAAATTCTGGAGTCACCCCTGGTCCACCTTTATGGCGATATCTCGAAAAGGCGTCCACCTATAGAATTAATGCCCACGCCCTTTTAAAATATTCATTAACACCTTTCATTTGATACCCATATCGTACAAACAAATTCCAGAGTCACCCCTGGTCCACCTTTATGGCGATATCTCGAAAAGGCGTCCACCTATAGAAGAAAGACCCACTCCTTTTTAAAATACTCATTAACACCTTTCATTTGATACCCATATCGTACAAACAAATTCCAGAGTCACCCCTGATCTACCTTTATGGCGATATCCCTAAATGGCGTCCACCTATAGAACTAAGGCCCACGCCCTTTTAAAATATTCATTAACACCTTTCATTTGATACCCATATCGTACAAACAAATTCCAGAGTCACCCCTGGTCCACCTTTATGGCGATATCTCGAAAAGGCGTCCACCTATAGAACAAAGACCCACTCCTTTTTAAAATACTCATTAACACCTTTCATTTGATACCCATATCGTACAAACAAATTCCAGAGTCACCCCTGGTCCACCTTTATGGCGATATCTCGAAAAGGCGTCCACCTATAGAACTATGGCCCACTCCCTCTTAAAATACTCTTTAATACCTTTCATTTGATACACATGTCATACAAACGCATTCCAGGGTTACCCTCGGTTCATTTTCCTACATGGTTATTTTCCCTTATGTTGCCACCATAGCTCTCAACTGAGTATGTAATGTTCGGTTACACCCGAACTTAACCTTCCTTACTTATTTTGAACTTTGCTTAAAATTGCGGCGGTATACGGTTTGCCCTACTTTAAAAGCCACTTCTCTGCATCTGAGGTCGTACATCTTCTTACTTTTCTCGTGTGCCAATTTAAGTTCCTTCATGATCTTTTCCCTGAGTATGTGCATCTTATATTCTGTTGTCTCTACTTCGACGTCAGTATCTTTCAGGGTACTCAATTTCCTACATAATTCGTATGATGCGCCGTGTTGCATCGTCGGGATTCCAAACACAGCTGCATATGGCGACGTACTTATGGCCGTATGTACGACACTGCGAAGGGCAAATGCTGCGTCGCTTACAGCTCTATCCCAATTCTTTTGGTTTTCTTTAATGTATGACCGGATGATTTGCAACACGGAGCGGTTAACCCTCTCTGCGGCGTTCCCTTGTGGCGAGTAAAATGCGGTCTTTATGTGCGTCGTACCATACTTCTTCAAGAAGGAGGTAAATATATCTGACGTAAATTGCTTTCCGTTGTCTGAATGCACATACTCAGGTACTCCGAAATATGGAACACGTCTCTCTCTCGATATTTCAAGACTTCGGCAGAGGTGGCTTTTCGCATTGGCTTAAGAAAGGCAAATTTTGAAAAATGATATAAACATACAAATATATAAACGTTACTATCACAAGTACGTGGGTATGGACCCATGAAATCGACGAACAAACTTTGAAAAGGCCTTTCAGTGAGGTGCTGCTTTCCCATTGTTGGTTTATGGAAGGCGTTTTGAGTTTTGTTTCCTTTGCATATTTCGCATGCTTTAACGAGTGTGTGTACGTCTGTAACCATACCGGGCCAATAATATCTTTCTCGGATACGTGATAGGGTCTTGTGGATTCCACCGTGTCCAGCTGAAGGCGATCCATGTGCTGTTTCTACCAAACTCCTTCGCAGCTTAGTTGGAACCCAGAGTTTCCAGGCATGGTCTTCCTGCTGTTAAATTGTGTTCGTCTGTACACGTAGCCGTTTGAAACGCAAAGCTCTGGTAGTCTATCTTTATTCTCCGTTATTGTCTTCTGTAGCTCGACGTATTCAATCGACTTAAAGGCTTCCGAGTTAATGTCGATGTCCAGTCTTCTGTCATTGACGTCGATTTCATCCATGTCCATTCGTGAAAGAGCATCAGTCACTACGTTTTGGGTCCCCTTACGGTGTTCTATCTTGAAATCATATGGCTGTAGTTTTAGGCTCCATCTAGCCAATCGACCTGAAAGATCCTTTTGACCCATGAGCCACTTCAAGCTAGCGTGATCTGTTATCACCGTAAAAGGTAGACCCTCCAGGTATGGCCTGAACCTCTTTATGCTGATTACAGCAGCGTAACATTCCAGTTCCGTAATACTGTAGTTGCGTTGCGCTTTATTTAGTTTAGCTGACACATACGCTATCGGTCGTTCGTTGTTTTCGTCGTCCAGTTGGAATAGTACTCCACTCACCCCGTCTGTCGACGCGTCACACTGTATGTAAAAATGTCTGTTGAAGTCCGGGTGAGTCAGCACTGGTGCCGATATCAGGCTCTGTTTTAGGTTGTTAAACGCCGCCTTTGCATCCTCCGTCATTGCAAACTTTTTTATGTTTTCTTTCGTCAGTCTGTCGTGTAGTGGTGCAGCAATCGTGGCATAGTCCTGTATAAATCGTCTATACCCTCCCGTCATCCCCAGGAACCTTCTAAGCTGTTTCGGAGTTCGTGGCTGCGGAAAGTCTCGCATCGCCGCTATTTTACTATCGTCTGTACGGATGCATCCGTCCCCGACCACGTATCCGAGATAGCGCACTTCCTTGTAACAAAATTTGCTCTTCTCAACGTTGATCGTCAATTTCGCATCACGGAGGCATTTAGCTACAACAGATAACAAATATAAATTAGACGAAAAATCTTCTGAACAAACAAGCAAATCGTCTAGATACACAAACACTGATTCACGAAGGGAAGCGGGTATCACCTTGTCCATTAAACAACACATGCGCTGTGCAGCGTTGCACAGTCCAAACGGCATTACAGTGAAATGGTACAAAGGTCTACCAGGCACTGTGAAAGCCGTCTTTTCTCTTGATTTCTTCTGTAATGGTATCTGCCAAAACGCGTATTTTAAGTCGATGGCAGATATATAGCGGGTATTTTGTAATCGACTTAAAATACCATCAATATGTGGGAGTGGATAGGCATCTTTAATGGTGCGTTTATTAACTTTTCGGGCACCGAGGCACAGTCTGTTTTTGGTTCCTTTGATTACGAGGGACACAGGTGAGTTCCAGCAGCTGTTGCTCTCTTCTATTACTCCCATCTCTAGCATGCGATCGAGCTCGTTGTATATTAATTTCTGTATTGCGGGTGAAATAGGATAATGCCTTTGCTTCACGGTATAGTGTTAACTACTTTGTACTCTTTACTTTAATTTTTAAAATAATTTTTATTGAGTTTTCGTGTTAACTTAAAATTTTTGAATAACTTCAAAAAAAGAAAATTCTAATTAGTATTAAAATATCTAAACTCAGAAATAAACAAAAATAAATTTTTAAAAATAAAATAAATATTTGGTTTAGTACCAAATATATTGGCGATCTTACCATTACGAACTTTAAAACCTAGCTAACGAAAGGACATACAAAACGTTAGAGTTTTATTTGATGCAGCGACGTGCATTCTGAATCCATGGCAAAACACAAAAGCCTTCGCCACTAATAAGAAACTTTAAGTGAAAGTGAATGGTTATGTTAGACAATCAGAATAGTTTGAAACGCTAACACAGGTGTCTAAGTGAACTACAGCCGAAACTAAAAACATATGAGATGCATTTAGTTTAATAGTTTAATATAAACATTAGTTGTTAGTACCAACGATAAACGCTTTTTAAAGTAAAAAAGTGAAGTGAAATAAGCAAACTATAAACACCCAGAATGTTTGTAAAGAACAAATAAATATTTTCGAAACTGTTGGAATTTCTTGCAAATCCTAAGTGAATTCTCCTTGCGATACCTAAATATACCAACGACCGACTGATTTAAATAATAATATTAATAAAATAAATAGTGAATAACTTGTGCTTCATTTAACGAAACTATAGCTGTGCAATTTAATGTGCCAAAAAATCTTATAATAGCTATAACCACGTTTACAACATAATGATCTTTAAAACAACGGTTAGATCATCCACGCCACAACAACAAGAGCTACTATAAGAATTTTGCGCGCAATACACAAAAACGGATTTTAAATGAAGACACCACCATGAAAATAAAGATATATATAGAGAAAACAACAAAACCATTGCATAACAAAGCCATTGCATAAACAACAACGATGTATTTACGCAATTGATTCGCTTAAAATCTTTACAATCATCAATCAACTATTTATTAATTTTAATATTTTTTTATTAAATTTAATTTTATGTAAGTACAATTTTTATTTTAATATTAAATTAAAAATTTTGCAACTTAATATAAATTAAAATTTTATAATTTTAAACCTTTTAAATTTTCAAATTTATTTTAAGATTATTTTTATATTTTAACAATTTTATATCAATTATTTAAATTTATTATTTTTTTTTTTTTTTTGTATATAAAAATAAATATTTTATTTAAATTGTTAACTCCCTTTCCAAAAAAATTCTTAAAATTTTCTAATTTTCAAATTATTCATTTAATTTTTTTTTTTTCATATGGTTCTGCGTTCACCAATACGAACTCGTAATTTTACAAATTGTGAAAATCAAAATAACAACCATACAAATAACATCATGACTCACTATACAACTCAAAATTCTGACATTAATACAACACAAAACAACATCTCTAATATAACACAAGATAACTTTACAAATTTTCCTTCTACCAAATCTATTAAATTACCACAATTTTGGCAAGATTGTCCTGATGCCTGGTTTTTACTTGTTGAAGGACAATTTGAAATTAATAATATCACTGATGATAATTTAAAATTTCAAAATGTTCTAGTTACCCTTCAACGAGATACTATCTCTAAAATTTTTGACATTATTAACCCTCCTCCTCTTTTCAATAAATATAATACAATTAAAAAGATTTTATGCGAAAGATTTTGACTTAGTGAAGAAAAAAGATTAGAAGAATTATTTTCAAAAACTGAACTTGGTGATCGTTCACCATCTGAATTATTCAGATTTATGAAATCACTTATAGGGACTGACTCCATTGTAAGTGAAGAATTACTTTTCAAATTATGGATTCGTAAATTGCCACAAGAAATACAAATCCATTTAATTTCTAGTAACAATCAAAATAAAGATGAAGTAATTATTTTAGCTGACAAACTTTTTGATTTAATCAACAAACCTCATTCTTCCAAATCTCCTATATTTTCGACTATAAATAATAATATTTTAGAACAATGCGTTAAAAATTTAACTGGATTAACTACGGCTATTTATCAAAATTTAAATAAAATTTCTAATGATATTAATCAATTAGAAATCCGTTCAAGATCTAAAGATAGAAATAGATCTAAATCTCGAAATTTTTCAAGATCAAGAAATTTTTCAAACAATCGTAATTTTAATTCACAAACAACTATTTGTTGGTATCACAAAAAATTTAAGAATAACGCTCTTAAATGTATACCCCCATGTAATTTTAATCAAAATCATAATTCAAATTACGAACAAAATTTAAACTGAAACGATCCATTATGACGGTGACGGATAATGAAACTATTATTAAACCTACTCGTCGCCTATTTATATTTGATAAATTCAATAAACTTAATTTTCTTATCGATACCGGCGCAGTTGTATCAGTTATTCCTTTTTCTAAATTTAAAATTTATAAAAGAAATTCGGATCTTAGTTTGACTGCAGCAAACGGTTCTTCAATTGAAACTTTCGGTACAAAACTACGGTAAAATTGATTTAGGTTTAAGAAGAGATTTTGAATTTCCATTCATTATTGCGAACATTGATACACCAATTTTAGGAGCAAACTTTTTAGAAAAATTCGGAATTATTGTCAATATTAAAAATAAATAAATAATGGATTCTACTACAAAAATTAAAGTTGCTGGATCTTCTGGATTTTCTGATATTTTCTCACTCAAAATTTCTATTGTCGAAAATAAGTTTTCAAAATTACTTAATGAATTTCCGTCTATTACCTGTGAACCAGATTATACTAAATAAGTTAAACACCATACGGTTCACAGGATAGAAACAAAAGGTATTTTACCATTTTCGAAACCCAGACGCCTTGATCCAATCAAACTTAAAATTGCTAAAACTGAATTTGAATTTTTAGTTAAAACTGGTATATGCAGACCCTCAAATTCTCCTATTGCATCTCCACTTCATCTCGTTCCTAAAAAAGAACCAAATGATTGGAGACCTTGCGGAGACTATCGAAGACTTAATTTTATTACTACACCAGATCGGTATCCTTTACCACATATTCACGATTTAACAATTGATTTAAAAAACGAACAATTTTTTTCCAAAATTGATCTTGTGCGTGCCTACCACCAAATTCCAATGGCAGAAGAAGACATTCATAAAACTGCAATAACTACCCCTTTTGGAATGTTTGAATTCGTAAGAATGGCCTTCGGTTTACGAAACAGTGCTCAAACTTTCCAACGCTTTATTAATGAAGTATTTTCTGATTTCGATTTTGTATTTACATACATTGATGACATTCTTATTGACAGTGATAATGAAGATCAACATATAAATCATTTAAAATCAGTTTTAAAAAGACTTGAAGAATATAATTTAAATATTAAACCTTCAAAATGTACTCTCGGTGTAAATAAATTAAATTTCTTAAGTTACGAAATTTCAGGCGAAGGTATTAAACCATCTTTAGATAGAATTGAAATCATAACAAATTTTGAAAAACCAATTTCTATAAATAAATTACAAAAATTTTTAGGTATGATAAATTACTATCACAGATATATTAAAATGTTAGCAACAGAACTTAGTTCATTTCATGAAATGTTAACACATGCAATTAAAAACAAACTCAAACAATTAAATTGGACAAATGAAACCACAACAGCTTTCGAAAATGTTAAAAAACTTTTTGCTAAAAATACTTTACTTACACATTTCGACAAAAATGGTACTTTACCATTAGCAGTAGATGCATCAAATGTTGCTATTGGAGCAGTTCTTCAACAAACTAGCAATAATATACTAGAACCTTTAGCTTATTTTTCAAGAAAATCAACTACAACAGAAACTAAATATTCAACATTTGATCGTGAACAATTTATAATTCAATTAAACATTTTAAACATTTTCTTGAAGGTAGAACTTTTACAATTTATACTGATCATAAAGCTTTAATTCATGTTCTAAATTCTAAAATAGATAGATCTCCTCGTCAACTACGTCATCTTGAATATATTGCTCAATTTACAAATGATATTCAATATATACGTGGAAAAGACAACATAGTTGCCGACACACTTTCCCGTATTCCAGAAATAAATGCAATTTCAACTCAAGATATAAATTTAGAAACTTTATATAAAGAACAACAAACTGATACATTTTTACAAAAAACCATTTCTGATCCAAATTCTAAAAATAATTTAAAAGAAATTCATATTCTAGTTATTAATTTAAACATATGGTGTGATGTTTCTCTACAACCTTTTCGACCTTATGTTCCACATTCTATGAGAAGAATTATATTTGACAAAATTCACTCATTATCTCATCCAAGTATAAGAACAACTAGAAAATTAATTCAAAATAAATATTTTTGGCCTAACATGCGTAAAGAGATTAACGATTGGACTTCATCTTGCATCAGTTGTCAAAAATCCAAAATTTCAAGACATACTAAATCTCCTATCCAAAAAATTCAAATACCATCAGGCTGTTTTGAACATATTCATATGGATATTGTTGGACCTCTTCCAGTTTCAAATGGAAATTGTTATATTTTAACAATTATTGACAGAATTTCACGTTGGCCTGAAGCTTATTCGCTTAAAGATTTTTCAACAAATACTATACAAAATTATATACCAAGATTTGGTATACCATTAAATATTACAGTAGATCAAGGTTCACAATTCACCTCAAAATTTTTTACAGAATTAACTAAACTTTTAGGTTCTCATAAAATTCATACATCTCCTTACCATCCCCAAGCAAATGGCATGATAGAGAGATTTCATCGAACTTTAAAAGCAGCAATTATAGCATCAAACCACTCGGTTCATTGGTCTGACATTTTACCATTCATTCTACTTGGTTTACGAACTTCTATTAAAGAAGATTTAAAATGTTCATCTGCTGAACTTGTTTATGGCCAAACACTTAGAATACCTGGTGAATTAATTATTTCAAATAGTAATAAAGAACATGATTTTTCTAATGACGCTCTTCATAAAATAAGAGAATATTTTTCGCTTGTTCGTTCTAAAGTTTTTCATCATAACAAAGAAAATTTTTTCGTTCCTAAACAATTACAAAATTGTGAGTATGTTTTTGTTAAAGTTCTTCGTAAATCTAATTTAGAATCACCTTATGAAGGACCTTTTAAAGTTATCTCTAAGAAACATAAAACATTTACAATTCAATACAAAAATACTATTAAAAATATTTCAATTGATTTACTTAAACCAGCAAACATACTTATTAACACTAATTTAAATACAAATACATTAAACAACAAAAAACAAAAAAAGGTTACATTTAATATTAATTAATAATTTGTTTGTTTCAAATTTTCTTGGAGGGGGAGTAAATATAGTGTTAACTACTTTGTACTCTTTACTTTAATTTTTAAAATAATTTTTATTGAGTTTTCGTGTTAACTTAAAATTTTTGAATAACTTCAAAAAAAGAAAATTCTAATTAATATTAAAATATCTAAACTCAAAAATAAACAAAAATAAATTTTTTAAAATAAAATAAATATTTGGTTTATTACCAAACACGGGTAGGTGTTCATCAGTGACTTCAATAATGTGTTCCTCCATGTCGGTTTTTCCCAGTCCCAGAACAGCAAACGACGGAAACTGTGCCTTGATGCCCTCTAACGCTTTGTTTTCCTAGGGACTTAGCGTATGTTGCACCGCATCAAAACACAGATCTCCCTCGACGGGTGCAAGTTCTGATACGACAGCACTCCTAGACGTGTCACTTCGTATCCTACTAACAGCACTAAGTTCAAAAGCCTGCCAAAAATCAACACCTAGGTAGACCTCCTGCTGTAGACCAGGGACAATCAAGAATTCCAGATCCCGGGTCATCCCATCCCACCGAACTGGTAAAGTTATAACACCCTGGACGGGTGTTTCATGTCCATTAGCCGTCCGTATATTCTGTCCCTTGACTGGTAGGATCAGATGTTCCTTATCTTTTAATATTTTTTCCGAATTTTTTCCTAAACAACAAGCTCCTGCGCCTGAGTCTAATAACGCTAATACTTCCCAACTCCCTACCTCGGTTCTTGCAAAAAATCGGTTATCACCCTTAATTGTAACGATCGTGGCGATTATCTTATTCCTTATTCTTCTAAAATTCTTTTTCTTTTCTCTCATTCTCCTTATCTTATCAAAATTCCTATTACTCTTTTTTCTATTATTACGCTTCGCTAACTCCTCACAAAATATACGCCTACGGGCTTCTTCGTACTTTAACTTTCTAACATGAAGACTTTCTCTTTTCGCTGTTGGTTGCTTTTCTTTGCTCTGCTCACTTTGTACTCCTACTATTTCCTCCCTCTGCATGATCCTAACAGCTACCTTTTTATCTATTTTATTTCTTTCCTTTCCGGGTGTTCCTTGCTCTGGACAGAGTGCCCGGACATCTCCGCCAGACCCCGGTTTCCCGCCTCAGGTTTGAACACACAGAAGGACGAGTCACTACCACATGCAAAACATTTCATAAGATGGAAGGAGGACTTACATTTACTGTCCTTTGCTGCTTCAGCCGGGTTCCTAACGTAATAGTCCACCGGCATTCCACAAGCAAAGCATAATATGAGGTGGAATGGAGACGGACAAAAGGATTGGTTTGGAACACTACCAACACTCTTACTTTGAATATTGGACGAATCACGTGCATTTGGATTATATGATGGTGGGTTGGGTTTTGACATGTCACGGGAGGAGGCGGGACCCGGCTTCATACTGTTCGAACTTGGACTATCCCTGTTTTAGGCTGCAATTTTCACTTCCCCATCTGCCCCTGCATTCAACATCCTGTCATTTACCTCCAGCTCACTAACTCCTTTGAAACGGGCGCTATTCTCTCTCATGAGCTTTTAGGCGCGCTTGCTTTAGATCCGCCAGCGTCGCTAATTTTGTGGCAAAGGTTAGATTTGCCAAAAACGGCTTAAGATTGCCTTTAATTATCTTCACTAACTCGGTCTCTGGAATCCTAGCTCTTAAGCGGAAAGTGAGATCATGGATGTCGGCATAGAATTCGTCGAAACTCTCTTGCGGGAGTTGCTTCCTCTCCATGATCTCACGGATCACCTCATAATCGGAGTCCGCCGATTTGAATTGGGCCAAAAGTTCCGTTTTAAGGCGAGAGTAGTCGAAGCTCGGGTTATCCGCATTGTCTTCCAAGACCTGCCAGTACCATTTGAGTGCCGAGCCTGTCACCAAACAGTGAAAATCTGCCAGAATCTGCTCGTGACTCAACTGGTACTGCAGTCTCATCCTCTCTACCCTAAACACGAAACTTTCAACCGTCATTCCCTTCGGCGAATCATCAAACTTAAGGTTCCACTCATGTAGGTCGATCCTCTTTCTGCCATAATTGTCCCTGGCCCTATCCTCGCGCTGTTGTGTGTTGCCGCTAGTTTCCCTGTTTTCCCTATCGTAACTTCGCCCTGGTGTTGAAGTAGATGCTGGCTGGTGTGGCGCTGCTGGAGCATGCAACGATGTCTCTACGTTTGCCACTCGGTTACTAAGACGCGATACATCGGCTCTCATCTTCCGAAACTCGTCCATTGCTTCCAACACGATTTGGTTTTGTTGCGATATTGTTTCCTTTATGTCATTCAAATTCTCCATACGATCAGCTGTTGGTCTCTGCCTGTAGTCTGGCCTTCTTTCTTGCTCAGCATTTCCAGGTGGATTACGCGGCAATGCTCCTGCGTATGCTCCCCCAGTCCCCAAATCCTCTGTTGGGTCAGACATATCTAGCATAGATAACTTGCGGGAAAAGCTTAGTGAATTATCAACGTTGTCTACCACGACAGTGTTCGTTACAGCAACCTCTTTTCTTCCCTGTCCCCTAGGCTCCAAGTTACCAAAAATCCTAGCAGAACAACGGTTGAGGACATCAGTTGGCAGGAAGTCTACTGGAATCTCGATACCTGTGTCTACCTGCGTGAATATAGACCCAACTACCTGGTTTTCGAGTGCCCTCGTAATGCTAAGGGTGACTGGACCTTATCCGTTGCGACTAAGAATCTCTAGTCCTGGCCTTGGTACTTCTTCTTGGTTTTTCTCCCTCTCCATGTACCACGCGGTGCGGTGTAGAAGAACGCAGTTAAAGAAAAATAAAAAACTACGAAAATAAAAATTCTATTACAACCTTTTGGTTTTACACGAACTGCTGCCAACAAAAAGTATGAAATGAACTTAAGAAAGAAACAATGTTACAACCGAAACGACTGATTTCAGAAATTATCTCCAAAAATTCCAAAAAAAAAAAACAAAAAAAAAGGAAGAGAAGTATATATGTTGTATGTAAAAAAAAATAGGTGAAAAGATTTTTGGTAAAACCTTTTCGTAAAAAAAAAAATTCAAAAATAAACGTATGAAAACAAATAAAAATTCAGTATGAAATTTAGAAATATGTGTATGTATATATGAGTGTTGAAAAATTGAAATATAAATGTAGTTTGTGTGTATGTGTTAATTTTTCTTAAAGGTATGGAAATTTCTTTGAGAGGTTCAGGATTCAGTATCCTCTGAAAATTTCGAATGCTTATATCTATTGTTGTTAGACTCGATTATTATGACTAAGTTGAAGGAATTTTATTAAAGAAAATATAGGGAAAATTCAGAAGAAAATAAAAACTACACATCCACCTTTAAACTTCAAATCGGTGGTCTATAGTTTCCTAGGGACTAACTTATTAAAATAATGTAACAAAAGTTAAGCGGAAAAAGTACGATTAAATTCAAATTTGTTTTTTTTTTTTTTTTTTTGTATTAACACCAAAATCTAATTTTATAATTCCCTTTCTCCAAAAAGTAAATTAAAAGTAAATTTTCCCCAATTTTAGCAATTTATTACTAGTATATTAAGATTCAAATAAAAACTTCAAAACGCGTTTTCTTCTTCGAAATTTACGCTGATATCTGAATCGTTAAATTAATGCAAAAATATCTAAATTGAATATGTATGTGTTAGAGGTTAGTGCGTTTTGGTGTTGACCTTGCGAAGAAATCGAAATTTAGGTCGGTGTTGCTTACGTCCGTCTGTTCCCTGTCCGAAGTCATGTCAGCTAATTCCCCTTTAATAACCCTGTTTGGCACATCTACGGTCAGAGTACCTGCTCCAGCCGTGGTTGCAAAACATCATACTTTCTTAAAGCCATATTCTACCCCCAGTGGTCAATAGCTGCAAACCTCACATGTAGGTGTTGCTGGAACATCCACATGGCAGCTTGAGCAGTTTTGCCACACAAAACAAAAATCGTCGTGAACTGTGCTAGTCTCGACTTCGAATACCACCTCTCCAAGACGTTGAAATCGAAGAAATGGAACTTCGAAGTCGGACTAACACTGCCCATAGAAAAATATTATATATTACCGTTTTCTTTAACTCTCTACACTCATCTGCAGTCCAGTTACCAAGGCTGAGGTGATGCGAGCTGAAAAGAAAAGAAGGAAAGAGAAAAAGTCCTACTCGTTTTCCACCAAATTTAGTGTTCTCTTCGGTTGACCACATGGGACCTTCAGTTCCGGTTTACATGAATTAAAATGTGTACGCATATTTTATCGCGATCGCGTTGATTGATAAAAAAATTGCATAAAAAAAATATGCGAACACGAAAAATAAATGAAATAAAATAAATGGTGAGAAGTGAGTTGGATTGGTTATTTGTTAAAAACCAGGATGATCAAATAATAGAAAATGAAATTTAAGAAAAGAAAAAGGAATTGAAAGTAGCAAGAAAAGTGTGAACAAAAGTGTGGAAAAAGAATGTTCAGGCAAAGATGTTTTGTGTGTGGTGTTCATTTAAGGGGCAACAACAGCATGTTGCTATAAAAGACAAAAAAAAAAATAAAGAATTATACGAAAGGAAAGAAAAAAATACAAAAAAAAAGCAATACCAGAAGTATAATGGAAGCGGAAGATGTTTGCATGGAAAAAGGGAAATTCCGTAAAGGAAGCGAGTAACAGAAATGATAAAAAAAAGCTCTCTTTTGTAAAGCAAAACAAAAAAAGGTTAATGCAAAATTACGAGTTTGCCAAACGAAAGTAAATAAAAAAAATGAAAACTGATAAATTAAAAATAAAAAAAAATGCAACAATGAAAAACAAATGAAAACTAAATTGTATAAACTTAAAATTTTGCAGCAAAAAAAACTTATAGAAGTCTGTGTGACAATTATTGGGTAAGTGTTAAAAACAAAGATTTAGATATGTATATATAAGAAAGAATGTAGGGCAAATAGAAATAACAATCCCGATAAAAAATTTATGTGTGGCGGGAATTACGAAAAGAATAATATGGTGCTTAATCTAAAAAGAACGGTTGTTACCATTTAAAAATTATATGGGTGTTTTCCGGTCCTTGTTGTACTTGATTCCCTTTTAGTTGGTGGTGTTGTTGCGGCGAATTCGTGGTAGTGGGGAGCACGCTCTCTACCTGGCGATCTTCTCCCGACTTCGATTGCTCAGTCTAGCTGTCCTATGAACCAATCCACACCAGTGATCGGATAGCAATTACTCACCGCGATGCCTTCTTTGGTGTGACGTGATGTTATAATGGATAAAATGATGTGATGTGTGGTACTGCGATGTATGATAGTGTGATGTGATGGAGGAGGATGTGATGTGTTGATTGTGCTGTCGAGCCTTCTTTTCAATGATTTACCTTCTTTTCAATAATTTACCTGTGTTTATGTTTTTAGATGTTGCGTGGTTATTGTTGGTATGATTGTTGCAAGTCGTTGTGCTGGTTTTATGGTGAACGTGGTTTGTTGTATTTCGCTGGTGTGTTTGCGATGGGCTGGTGTGGTTATAATAAGTGGTGTGGTTGGTTCTGGGTGTATGATATTTTGCGGTGTTGATGCGTATTTGTCTTTGGATGTTTAGTCGTGAGTGCTGGTGGATGATATTTTGTGCTGCTGATGTGTCTTAGGGTTTAGGTGGCTGTCCGTGGCTGCGTGTGAAGGTGAATGTATGTATGATCTTGGTGTTGTTTGCGTTTCGATGTATCCTTTTATTTAGAGTCTGGTTATGGCGTTTTATACGAGGGAATGTATGTCGACTTGGTATTCGGTGCAGTGTGCTTTAGTTTTAGGTTTGGGTGCTTGCGGCTCAGTGTGTTGATCTTGGGTGTTATGGTGTGCTTACCGGTCGGGTGGTTAAATTTGGCTACGGTGCCTCACACCGGACGTGCTGGTGAATCTCCAAAGCTAATGGTATCGACGTTCCTGCAGCGAAAATCATAAAACAAAATATATAAGTCGGGTGTACATACTTTATTTGGTTGAAAGCAATTTAGTCCCGTTTTCTCACGTAACTTCCAAGGTTTATCTGGCAGACAAAATTTCCATTTAAGGGCAGAAAAAAACCTCTAAAGTTCACCTGAGAAAACGTAACTAAATTAGTTCTCGGATTTAGTCACTTAAGGGAGGATGGTTTCACTTACCTGTGTTATTGGTGGTGACTCCGTTGGTGGTTAACTTTTGTCATCCGCTAGGCTGCGGAACCCTTTTTTATTCACTAAGTATGCCGTTCCTTAAGGGAAACGGTAACTTTGCACTTAAACTTTTAACCTTTTTTTTCACTGCACTCGCGGCTTAAAGCATACGCTCGTTGCTTTCACTTTAGACTTTTGGAAGGGAAAGATGAAATGGTGGCCCTTTTATAGGCAATCTTTTTTTCCACTGCCACTACCGGTTTGCGTTGACTGTCAAACCATTTTTCTTCTTGTTCAAAGGCACTCAAAGATCCTGGAAGGCTTTGAACATGTCGCGTGGAATGTTAGGTAAGGTTACCACACACACATACACGTAATACAGAGGCGATTTGCTGTTTGTTGGCATGCTTACTTGCAGAAATAGCTTTGAGTAATCATGCAAATACAGGGGCGTAGTTTATACAAAGGCTGTCGTTACAGTCCCCAAATGATCCCTAATAGTCCCGAAATGCCCCTGATGGGATCCCGAAAATCATCCAGATATGATGCCGAAAGGGTACCCAAATGATCCCGAAATAGTCCCGTAAAAGTCCCAAAATGACCCCGACGGAATCCCCGACGGATCCCGAAAACCATCCACAAATGACTGTTTAAGCGACTTAAACTATGAGCTTTTTTATTTCGTTTGTTTCATAAGCGCTGAAATTCTCATTCGGTTTTTGAAATATTCTAAAGGCATAGTTATAGTTTTTAATTTAATATTGAGGTTCTTCGAGTAGAAGGTGGGGTGCCAATACCTCAGCGCCCAGTGCTCGCCTCCATATCACATTTTGAAAGGGGTCTTCAAATAGAAGATGAGGTGGCTCATTAGAGCGAAACCTCAGAGTTCCCTATGCTCGCCCCAAATTAAATAAATAGAGGTTCTTCGAGTAGAAGATGGGGTGCCAATACCTCAGAGCCCCGTGCTAGCCCCACATCACATTTTAGAAGGGGTCTTCAAATAGAAGATGCGGTGGCTCATTAGAGTGAAACCTCAGAGTTCCCTATGCTCGCCCCAAATTAAATAAATAAAGAGGTTTTTCTAGTAGAAACTGGGGTGCCAATACCTCAGAGCCCCGTGCTCGCCTCCATATCACATTTTTAAAGGGGTCTTCAAATGGAAGATGAGGTGGCTCATTAGAGCGAAACCTCAGAGTTCCCTATGCTCGCCCCAACTTAAATAAATAAAGGTGTACCGATGCTTTGCATCGTCCCGTGTTTTAAATACACCATAAACTAAATGAAAATAAAATACAGTCCATTAAAATAATAATTTATAAAATAATAAATTTAAAAAATGCTTGGTTGCAGTGGTCTTTGAACCCACAACCCCAAACGTTTGAGTCGGGTACGTCATCCACTGTGCCACGACTCATACGCCTACAAGCACATCAAATTACTCCCTTATAACTCACATTAAACTGCTCGCCCTCAACTGCCCCACGCTTAGCTAATGACACCGAAAGGGTCCCCTAATGTTCCCGTATTAGTCGAAAAAAGTCCCGAAATGACTCCGACGGGATCCCGGTCGAATGCCCAAAACCATCCAGAAATGATGCCGGAAGGGACCCAAAATGATCACGAAAATAATCCGAAATGACCCCGACGAGATCCCGGAGGGATACGGAAAACCATCCAGAAATGTTTCCGGTAGGTACCCCAAATGATCCCGAAATAGCCCTGAAATGAACCCGTCCGGATCCCGGACGGATCCCGCAAACTATCCAGAAATGATGCCGGAAGGGTCCTCAAATGATCCCCTAATAGTCCCGAAATGACCCCGACGGGATCCCGGACGGATCCCGAAACCCATCCAGAAATGATGCCGGAAGGGACCCAAATAACCCTTAAAAAGTCCCGTAATGATCCCAGAAACCATCAACAATTTATCTCTCAAAGGTACGCAAATGATCCCGAAATTACCCCGAAGATATGCCGGACGGATCCCGAAACCCATCCAGAAATGATGCCGGAAGGGACCCAAATGACCCCTAAAAAGTCCCATAATGATCCCGGAAACCAACAATTTATCTCTCAAAGGTACGTAAATGATCCAGAAATTACCCCGAAGATATGCCGGACAGATCCCGAAACCCATCCAGAAATGATGCCGGAAGGGTTCCCAAATGATCGCGAAATAGTCCCGAAATTATCCCGAAATAGTCCCGAAAATGTCCCAAAATAACCACGACGGGATCCCGGACGGATCCCGAAAACTATACAGAAATGATCCCGGAAGGGTCCCAAAATGATCCCGAAGTAGTCCCGAAAAAGTCTCGAAATGACCCCGGCGGGATCCCGGACGGATCCCGAAAACCATCCAGAAATGATCCCGGAAGGGTCTCGATATGACCCTAACGGGGTTACAAATAACTTGAAGCTAATTATAAAACCATGTTAATAAGGCAGCAAGCGCGTTGAGGCGAATGAAGAAACATACAGGTAAAGCTAATAAAAGCGTGCTAATAAAAACAATTGAAGGAGGACAGATTGTGGATGGCGGGAGGAGAGGAGAGGACCACTGCTCGTTTTTCCAAATTGTTTAGATCTCGATCTGTATGTTCCAGATACCAAAAACTATATTCCATTTTCGAAAAAACTTTCGCTAGTAGACTGTTGTCTGTGTCCCAAATTTCATCAAAATCCGTGAAGACTTTCTGGCGTGATTCATCCAAATCCGTCCAGCCGTTCTTGCGTGATTGAGGCACAAAGCCAAACGTCTGGACATACAAACATCCAAACATCCAAATATCCAAACATCCAAACTTTCCCATTTATAATATATATTAGATATTAGATATATTAGATTACAAGGGCTTTTAATTTCGCCCTGCAGAACTTTTACATTTTCTTCTACTTAATATGGTAGGTGACACACCCATTTTGCAAAGTTTTTTCTGAAGTTATATTTTGCGTCAAAAAACCAATCCAATCACCATGTTTCATCCCTTTTTTTATATTTGGTATAGAATTATGACATTGTTTTCATTTTTCGAAAATTTCGATATCGAAAAAGTGGGCGTGGTAATAGTCCGATTTCGTTCATTTTAAATAGCGATCTGAGATGAGTACTCAGGAACTTACGTACTAAATTTCATTGAGATACCTCAAAATTCACTCAAGTTATCGTGTTTACGGACGGACGGACGGACATGGCTAAATGAATTTCTTTTTTCGCCGAGATCATTTTGATATATAGAAGTCTATATCTATCTCGATTAGTTTATGCCGTTACGGATTACCGTTATGCGAACAAAATTAATATACTCTTTGAGCTCTGCTCAACTGAGTATAAAAAAAGCGCTGCAGCCGAAAATTTGGAATAAAAAATCACGCGATTCGAAAAATGTCTTAATACTTTAATCCATCTTAAAGTGTGCTAACGCGTTAGCAATCCCCTAAAAGAATCGGGATAGTATGGAGTATATGTTCATAAATATTGGATCCCTGGGTATATGGTAGCAGGGGGAAATAAAAAAGACGGATGTGCTAGCTAAAAAGGGCGCATCTCGCGAAGCCTATACCAAAGACGTTCCAATCAGACTGAAAGACATTAAAAAAGTGAGAATTTCACATGATCGCACAGTGTTTCGCGTAGAACAAGCTAGCTGGACAAAAACAAAGTTCTTATTCCAAGAAAAGTGTAATGAGAAATGAAAGAAAATAATCAAAATAACGGAATTTTTGCTTTTTTTAAATATTTTTGCTCATATATATTGAGTAATTGAAGTAAGAAGGCGGGAGTGGCCGTAAAATGCATTGAGTAATTTGCAAAATTATTGTTGAATATTAAGCTTCATATTTCTTTTATGTGAACACTTTTATATAATTTTTTTGATGGATTCTAAGCTCGAAGGTAAGTAAAATTTTTTTAATAGTAATTCATTCGCAATTAGAGTATTTTCAATATATTTAACATTACGTTATTAAAAAGAAAAGGTATTTTTTCTCTATATTTTTAACTTTAGGGACAAAAAAGTTACATACATCCGCGGACATCCGGACTAAATTTTACATATGAAGGGCTTAGAACCAAAAGGATCTTAGTAACATCGACGTTGAATTGAGATAATTAAGTTTAATGTAAATTACTTATTGTAAATTCTGGGTAAATGGGTTTGAAATGATTCCTGCCTAAATGAATGCAGGTTAATCAACTAATTTAAAAGATGTTTACTGCAGATGGAAAATAATTGTAAGTTTCCAAAAATTATTGCGAAAATTTCCAAAAAGTATTGCAATAAAATTTCGAACGTTGATTGCTCGGCCAAAAGAACATGCAGAATTTTTTCAAGTGTGCAGTTTTGTAGCCCGTTTAATTTTAGTATAATAAAGTGCTAAACTTAAGTTCGTAGGAAGTCTCGCTGATTTTTGACAATTTTTTTTCTGGATCCAAGCGCACTTAGACCCTTTTGGCTCCAAAAATTGCTGCAATAAAATTTCGAACGTTGATTGCTCGGCCAAAATAACATTTAAAATTTTTTCGAGTATGCAGTTTTGTAGCCCGTTTAATTTTAGTATAATAAAGTGCTAAACTTAAGTTCGTAGAATGTATCGCTGATTTTTGGCCATTTTTTTTTCTTACGAGGATAAGGAGTTTTTTCCATATAAAAAACAATTACGTTAAAAAATTCCTATGGGGTATAACTCAAGAAAAAAATTGCCAAAAATTAGGGAAATTTTTTACAAAACTAAGATTAACTTTTTGTAATACCAGCTGACTTCCTAAACGTCAGTTTCATTTTATTTTATTTTGTCACTGCTATACGATGATGTATTGAACCCAAGTCTGCGGCACAGACGAGAGAGGGGGGAGGCTTCTTCACCTCTTTCAAATCAGCGAGACTTCCTACGAACTTAAGTTTAGCACTTTATTTTACTTAAATAAACGGGCTACAAAACTGCATACTTGAAAAAATTCTGCATGTTATTTTGGCCGAGCAATTAAATAATTTTTTGCATGGAGGAGCGCACTTAGATTCTTTTGGCTCCAATCATTAATGCAATAAAATTTAATACGTTTTGGCCTGGCAAATATATGGCACTAAAATGTCCAAAATGGCTTGGATCGCATTGTCAACAAATAGGCACTATATTTAATATATAAATATGTGTATAACTCAATTTAAAAAAAATGTCACTTAGATCCTTTTGGTTCTGAGCCCTTCATATGTTATAGTCGCAAGTATTCTCTAATAGTCGAACGAAAAAACCATTGCGAATTCTTTGCACATCTATTTTTAATTTTTTTTTTTTTGTAGATTTAGTTATCTCTACATATAAAATAGGATGTATGTACGTACCAGCTCCGACGAGATATTTGAACCTTTAAAGCTGATCTACAAACGGCAAAACAAATTCCCAGGTACAGGAAACAAACACGTAGCCATAAAACGCACAAAAATAAACGCGCAAGGTCAGCAAGAGCACACCAAAAGCAAAAAGGCCAAGATCACTGACTTCAACCTGCCACAACGTACCGCACCAGTCACCAAGGCATAAAAACCGGTACATACAAAGCAATCCTTATGCAGGTATAACCACACAGGAACGCTACACAAAAGAACCCCATTTGGTAGCATCTACGATAATACCTGAATGTAATATAAATACTGCACAACTGATCACAAATGAGAACGATCAACGACACTTAAGATGGCAGCACAACAATCATCAACTATTCACCGTGTCGGAAAATCAACAACACAAAGCAGTTTAGTTATAACCGTACCAAGAACGGAGTTTTTTGACAGTTGGGGACATTCGAAGGAAACCAGATATAAAGAATTATTGAGTTTTGTTGTACTTATGTACGATTTAAGCGAAGCAGTCGAGTATTCGATAAAAAGTTTAAACTTACAAATATCGGCCCATTCTTCGAAGGTGGAACACTTCTGGAAGACATAAGGAGCGATTTTTGAATAAACACTCGGGGTGGCTTTCGGGTCCAGACTTCACATTTACAATAACGGTGGATTCAAAGTTGCCATCAGACCAACCAACCACTTCTTCAGGTAACCCCGGCCCCGGAAGGCGAAAGAAGGACTTTGTTAGCTGCAGTGAAAAAAACAAACGGCGTCGAGTGGATGACCGCTTGCAATCTAGAAGTCCTAGTGGGTTAATTTATGCGGCAGAAGTATCAACGCGTATGCCCGGCAACAGAAATGATGATAAAATTATAAAAAAATCATAGGAAACCACTCAAATATCCGGCAAAAAGATGACATGTGCGCCAGATGCAAGATGCTTGAGCAATGTAGAAGCTTTAGCATACTACGTAGATAGCAAGTCGACGACTCATGCGTACAAAAAGACTCGGAAGTGGAGCATCAAGGCAGGCCATAAGGTTTATCCATCATTTTATAGTCTAAGAAAAGCTAAGGCAGAATGCTATCCAAATGAAATTGATGTGGGTGAAACACGTGCGGAAATTAAAGTCAAGTCCGTATTAGATAAAACTGTTGAGCGTTTAGTTTTAGCAAATCAAGAAGTTTTTGTTAGTTTATTACCTACAAACTTGACGTATACTTTAATCAGCAAGTGGGGTTGCGATGGAAGCTCTGGCCACAGCACATATAAGCAAAAGTTTACATGCAGTTCTGACACTGATGAGTTTTTGTTTATATTTTCTTTCGTTCCTCTTCAATTACAGGATGAAAAAGGTAACATTGTTTGGCAGAATCCTCGACCTTCTTCTACCATGTATTGTCGTCCAATTAAATTTATTTTTTCTAAAGAAACAAAAGATTGTATTGTTTTTGAAACGAACAAAGTTTTATAGGAGATAAATGCGTTGTTGCCAACCAAGTACATGCTCGAATAATACGAAGTTTCCGTAAATCACAATATGCTTCTAACAATGATTGACGGAAAAGTTTGCAATGCTTTGACTGAAACTTCTTCCGCACAAAAGTGTTATATTTGTGGTGCCACTCCAAAAGATATGAATAATGAGTTACGGGACTTTACGCCTAACCGTGATAATCTTGGTTTTGGTTTTCTACTCTCCATGAATAGGTAAGATGTTTTGAATGCTTGCTTCACATAAGTTATCGCCTCGATATAAAAAATGGCAGCTTAGGAATGAGGCAGATAAAGAGAGTGTAAAGCTGCGTTCCAACGAAATCCAGAATAAATTTAAAAGTGTACTTGGATTGATAGTAGATAAACTAAAACCAGGTTTCGGCAATACCAATGACGGCAACACTGCTCGTAGGTTTTGTGAGATTGCGTGATTGGATGTAACGCTCGTCAAAAGATTCGACACTCTCCTTCGCGCATTAGCATCTGGGTACAATATAAATATCCAAAGATTTGAAACATTTGCGGTCGAGACTAAAAAACTATACATAGATTTCTATCCATGATTTAATATGCCTGTTACAGTTCATAAAATCTTTGTGCATAGTACTGATATTATAAAATCAGCAATTTTACCTATTGGTCAACTTTCTGAGGAAGAACAGGAAGCCCGTAACAAAGATTTGAGACGATTCAGGGATGATAACACACAAAAGCAGTCACGTGAAGCCACGAATAGAGATCTTATGAATATGTTGCTTATACCATCGGATCCTTTAGTTAACAGTTTTAGGGAGATACCTACGAAAAAATTTTAAAGTCTGACTTCAGAAGTCTTAAACTTACTGTCCCCCGATAATGTTGCGGAGTCAATAAATACCCCAGTTGTTTCAAGCTTTCACAGTAGTGTTGCTGATGCTCATGACTATTCCACAAGTGACTCCTCGAATGAAAGTGATGATAGCGAATAATAACATAATTATAAAAGATAATCTACCCTATAACTTTTTGTTGGATCAGGTTTTATTTAATTTAAATCTATTGTTTTTTCTACTTTGTATGATACTGTAACGAATTTACTGCAAATCCTCTTATTTACAATCCTCTGCTAAGTTCGAATCACTAAACTGTTGAATAAATAACTCCAATTTGTAATAATGCAAAATGGCCTTTATTAAAGTACTTCACAATAACACTCAAACTATGCAACGAATAGCTTGCTTAATAATCACACTGATTGATAGCTCAATGAAACTCTACTATTCAAAATAATACTGCTATTGCTCGCTAGATATCGTCTTAGTCGAAACTGCTTGACAACTCAAATCAAACTGAATTACAGCGCCTCTACATCTGTCGCCTTTTATACTCTTTGATTTTAACATTCGCATCTTCTAGTCGCTTCGAGAATCTACTAGTCCAGCAGCTCTCAAACTTCTCAGCTGTAACTACAATTGCACAATTTTATAGTTTTTCTCATTGCATACTTATAGGAGTATCTCAGATATATGCATGTATTTGTGCATTGACTCTCCGCTGCTCGTATACGTACATGGTACATATATGTAGACGCAGTTATTGTTTCGTTTATGTAGATACATAATGATTGAATTATTGATGTGCATTCACGTCACTGCTTAGCATCGGCTTAGAGACGCCAGCACTCCTTAGTTTTGCTAATATTCGTGACACTGCCCTCCGCCTAAGTCTGATCGTCCCGATCAGACAAATCTCTCGATCTAAACGCTGCTAGCATCGCCAAATGTACCACTCTTCTACTCCGTGGTTTCTCAATGCTTTGTATGCGGTAGATGGTATCACTGATCTTCTTCACAACCTTGTACGGGCTTTCCCAACTGCACCGAAATTTGGATGGAACACCCTTCCGCCGGTGAGGGTTGTATAACCGTACCAAATCTCCCGCCAAGAAACCTTTCGAATTATTGTTCTCATAGTACCTGTGTTTCATCGTACTACTCAATACCCTGGTTCGTTCCTTCACACTCTGTTGTTTGGCCGATGAACTACTTCGTAGAGCTTGCGATGGACGGATTTGCTTTGCATAATCAGTATCGTTCCCACGTTTCCCCACAGTAGTGCGCTCTGGCTTGAAACTACCCTCGCATTCTTTCTCGGAAATTCGTTGCTTCGTTTTCCTGCGTCTTTTAGGTTTTGTCAATGCCAGTGTTTCTCTCACAGGTACTTTTGATTCTGATTTATTTGGCCCATTCGATCTATCAACCTTTGCCTTTGACTTTCGTGGTCTCTGTCGAGTCTTTTCCACCAGTACCCGATTACTGTTGAACCCTTTTTCCAAACTAAAGTTAAGTGGTATATCCTGGTTCTCATAACGCATCACCCTTCTCTGCATATCGATCTTAATGTCATGATCAACCAAGAAGTCCACTCCCAATATGACTTCTTCAACGATCTTCGCCACAACGAATTTGTGTAGAAGCGTGACCTTTCCAATCAAGACTTCACAAATCACTTCTCCCCGGACTTGGTTATACTCACCAGTGACCGTACGCAACCTCGCTCCAGGTAACGGTTTTACTCTCCTGTTGACCAAGTCAGATCGGATCAAGGAATGAGATGCGCCCGTATCTACAGTCAGTACACGCTCTTTACCATCCACATTCCCTATGATGGTAAGACTGCTTGATTTCTTTCCAATCTGCGACACAGATATCACAGGACATTCAATAGGCGGGGCAAGTTTTCGTTCTTTACATCCGACACGCTCTTGCTCATTTCCGCCAGCTTTGCGTTTACGACCACCCACATTGTTGGAACTACTAGGATCAAGATCGCAATGACGTGCAATATGACCTGGGTTGCCGCACTTGAAACATTTAATAACTCCGGCATTTTTCTGTTGTGATCCCTTCAGTGCTTCCAAAATTGTGTCTACCCACTCTGGCCTTTCGACTTCCAAACGGCGTGCTTTGAAAACTGACTTACACAGAAGCGACGCTGTTTCCTGAATCAGAGCTTGTGACACCGTTTCTGCGAATGTTGGCTTTGGGTTTGCGTATGTAGCTCGCTTTGTTTTGGCGTCCCGTATGCCATTTATAAAGCTCTGAATTTTTACCCTTTCAGTGTATTCCACGGGTTCGTCGGCATTCGCCAAATGTGCAAGCCTTTCGACATCTGACGCAAACTCCTGCAAAGTCTCATTAGCTTTTTGGTAGCGGTTTTGCAACTCTATTTGGTGTATCTGCTTCCTGTGTTCGCTTCCGTATCGCCTCTCTAGAGCGCTCATCAATGTTTCGTAGTTCTTCCGCTCTCCCTCGGGAATAGTCTGTAGGATTTCAGCAGCAGATCCTTTCAATGCCACGAATAGTGCAGCAATTTTATCTTCAGCACTCCAGTTGTTCACTGCTGCGGTCTTCTCAAACTGAATCTTAAACACCTGGAAAGGAACAGAGCCGTCAAAAGATGGAGTTTTTACCTTGGTATTGCTTGCTGAAACAGCTGGGCGATTTAGTTGTAACTGCTCCATTCGACCCTTCAAATCATCGACTTCTGCCTGAAATTGAACGATTTTTGCATCCTGCGCTTCCAGCTTTGATGTTACCCTTGCTTCCTGTGCTTCTAACTGTGAAGACATTTGTGCCACCTGCAATGATAAGCGCTCCTCTTTTTCTTCCATCTTGGATGTTATGCGTGTCTCCTGCGATTCCAGTTGGGATTCCATATATGTCTTCTGTTCTTCCAGTTGAGTTTCCACCTTGGATGTAATCTGTGTCGACATTTCTGACATGCGCGTTTCTTGTGCTTCAATCTTCGATGTAATATGTGTCGACATTTCTGACATACGCGTGTCTTGTTTTTCAATCTTCGATGTTATTTTTGACGACATTTTTGACATCTGCGACGACATTGATGTTACTGTCGATATTTGTGCAGATATTGCAGCCAAAATTATGTTGAAGTCTGTGCTTTTAACTGTCTGCGATGTTTCGTTTTTCTCTTCAATTTTTGTTGTTGTCTCTTCCCCATCAGGATAAAAGACATACTCGTCCACATCAATTCCTTCTGCTTCCATTGCCTCTCGTAGTCGTGCCTGAAGTTCGAGTTTAAAGCCGTTGTATTCAATCCACGGCTCTCCAACTCCTTCTTCAGTTGCTGGATCTTCAATTCACTGAACTTTGCCATGTCCTTGTTGTCCTCTGGAATTTATTCAACAATTCCTCTTCTGACACCAATTGTAATGAATTTACTGCAAATCCTCTTATTTGCAATCCTCTGCTAAGTTCGAATCACTAAACTGTTGAATAAATAACTCCAATTTGTAATAATGCAAAATGGCCTTTATTAAAGTACTTCACAATAACACTCAAACTGTGCAACGAATAGCTTGCTTAATAATCACACTGATTGATAGCTCAATGAAACTCTACTATTCAAAATAATACTGCTATTGCTCGCTAGATATCGTCTTAATCGAAACTGCTTTACAACTCAAATCAAACTGAATTACAGCACCTCTACATCTGTCGCCTTTTATACTCTTTGATTTTAACATTCGCATCTTCTAGTCGCTTCGAGAATCTCCTAGTCCAGCAGCTCTCAAACTTCTCAGCTGTAACTACAATTGCACAATTTTATAGTTTTTCTCATTGCATACTTATAGGAGTATCTCAGATATATGCATGTATTTGTGCATTGAATCTCCGCAGCTCGTATACGTACATGGTACATATATTTAGACGCAGTTATTGTTTCGTTTATGTAGATATATAATGATTGAATTATTGATGTGCATTCACGTCACTGCTTAGCATCGGCTTAGAGACGGCAGCACTCCTTAGTTTTGCTAATATTCGTGACAATACTTTACTTTTAAGTTTTTGTAATTAGTAATTTTCACATAATTAATTTAATTATTTACATTGTTATTATTTTTATTGTAATTCACTTTTACATTCCTGACTGGTACTATAAAATAATTTTGTAAAAATTGTAGTGCCAGGATAAATACTCAAATAAATACAAAATATGTATGTATGTACATATGTACAGTCACTCACATAAATAAATAGACACCCCTTTTTGGATAATTCTTACAATTTTCGCTTTCGCAAATTTATTTTAACTAATTTCCCATACGAAAATTTGTCACGATCTATAACAAAAACTAAATTATATTTAAAAAATTTTTGAAAAATTCGACGAATTTTCATAAAAAATTTTAATTTTTTTTCCGAATTTTTAGAATTTTTTAGAGTATTGAGATTTGTAGTCCATTCAATTTGAGTACAATAAAGTAATATTCTTAAGTCCTTTAAATTTTTTTGGATCTATGTCACTTATTCACATGAGTTACTGTATATGAAATAAGCAAATGTATGCATATGAAGTAAAATTTTGGAAAAAATAAAAAAAAGATCATATGGCTGAAAAAAATGACGTAGTTGTAATAAATGACTGCATATGAAACGGAAAATCTCATAAAATAATTTTGTCCAGCTAGCTTGTTCTACACGAAACACTGTGGATCGGCCAAGCAGGGAAAGCGAAGGGCCGTGTCGAAGTGTTGAAGATCATGTGCAGGTCTTTGAGTAAAAAATTTTCTTTTATCAATGAAAAGAGGGGACTGGGTATTCAGACTGGAAACTGCCTTCTGGCGTTACATGCTTTTTAATAAGGTCTAGTCAATGATAGCTGATGTGGTAAGTGCGGGTTGGAGGAGAAAATACTCGAGCACGTTTTGTGCTCGCGCCTTGGGCTCGCCAGACTAAACTCCAGCTATTAGAAGTGACACAGCTATCAATCTAATCACGTACTAGAAAGCTTCCAGTATTTGTCCAGAGGACGTAATTATTTTATAACATATTTTAACGAATTTGCTGCAAATCCTCTTATTTGCCCTTTTGCTAGGTTCGTATCGCTAAACTGTTGAATAAATAACTCCAATATTGAATAATGGAAAAATGGCCTTTATTAAAGTACTTCACAATAACACTTATACTTTGCTACTCGCTGGCTTAATAACCAAACTGATTGATAACTCAAATGAAACTCTACTATTGGCCGCCAGATCGCTTGCTTAATCAAACTGATTGATAGCTCAACTCAAACTGAATTACAGCGCCTCTACATCTGTTGCCTTTTATACTCTTTGGTTTCCTCGTTCGCCTTTTTCTAGAATCTACTAGCATTGTCCATTAGCTCTCAAACTTCTCAGCTATAACTAAAATTGCACAATTTTATACATCTTTTAGGCGCTTCCAGAATCTTCTAGTCCAGTAGCTCTCAAACTTCTCAGATATATGCATGTGTTTGCGCATTGACTCTCCGCTGCTCGTATTCGTACATGGCACATGTGTGTAGACGCAATTATTTATTCGTTTATGTAGATACATAAAGATTGAATTATTGATGTGAATGTTTGTAGTTTACAGTCTCTCACGCACATATAGGCGTATAAGTAAGTATAAGTAACATCTGTGTGTGACATCTCTCGGCTGCCTTATATATGTGTATACATGATTTGATTATTGACGTAAATATCGCTTAGCATCGCCTTAGTGATGGTATAGCTTAGTGATGCTAATATCCGTGACACTGCCCTCCACCTAAGTCTGATCGTCCCGATCAGACAAATCTCCCGATCTAACTGCCGCTAGCATCTCCAAATGTGCCACTCTTCTAACCCGTGGTTTCCCAGTGGTTTGTATGCGGTAGATGGTATCACTGATCTTCTTCACAACTTTGTACGGGCCTTCCCAACTGCACCGAAATTTGGCTGGAACACCTTTCATCCGGTGAGGGTTGTTTAACAGTACCAAATCTCCCGCCAAGAAACTTTCCGAATTAAAGTTCTTGTCATGCCAGTGTTTCATCTTACTACTCATTACCCTGGGCCGTTCCTTCACACTCTGTTGTTTGGTCAAAGAACCACTTCGTAGAGCTTGCGCTGGACGGATTTGCTTTGCATAATCGGTATCGTTCCCACATTTTACAACAGTAGTGCGCTCCGGCTTGAAACTACCCTCGCATTCTTTCTCGGAAATTCGTTGCTCCGTTTTCCTGCGTCTTTTAGGTTTTGTCAATGCCAGTGTTTCTCTCGCAGGTACTTTTGATTTTGATTTATTTGGCCCATTCGATCTATCAACCTTTACCTTTGAATTTCGTGCCCTTCGTCGAGTCTTCTCCACCAGTACCCGATTACTGCTGAACCCTTTTTCCAAACTAAAGTTAAGGGGCACATCTTGGTTCTCATAACGCATCACCCTTCTCTGCATATCGATCTTGATGTCATGGTCAACCAAGAAATCCACTCCCAATATAACTTCATCAACAATCTCCGCCACAACAAATTTGTGTAGAACCATGACCTTCCCAATCAATACTTCACATATCACTTCTCCCTGAACTTGGTTATACTCGCCAGTGACCGTACGCAACTTTGCTCCAGGTAACGGTTTTACTCTCCTGTTGACCAAGTCAGATCGGATCAAGGAATGGGATGCGCCCGTATCTACAGTCAGTACACGTTCTTTACCATCCACATTCCCTTTGACGGTAAGACTGCTTGATTTCCTTCCAATTTGCGACACAGATATCACAGGACATGCAATAGCCGGGGCAAGTTTTCGTTCTTTACATTCGACACGCTCTTGCTCATTTCCACCAGCTTTGCGTTTACGGCCACCCACATTGTTGGAACTATTACGACCAAGATCGCAATGACGTGCAATGTGACCTGAGTTGCCGCACTTAAAACATTTAATAACTCCGGCATTCTACTGTTGAGATCCCTTCAGTGCTACCCACTCTGGCCTTTCTACTTCCACACGGCGTGCTTTGAAAACTGGCTTACTCAATAGCGACGCTGTTTCTTGAGTCAGTGCATAGGATACCGTTTGTGCGAATGTGGGTTTTGGGTTTGCATATGTCGCTCGCTTCGTTTCTACGTCCCGTATGCCATTTATAAAACTCTGGATTTTTACCCTCTCGGTGTACTCCACGGGTGCGTCCACATTTGCCAAATTTGCCAACCTTTCAACATCCGAAGCAAACTCCTGCAATGTCTCATTTGCTTTTTGGTAGCGGTTTTGCAACTCTATTTGAAATATATGTTTCCTGTGTTCGCTTCCGTATCGCCGTTCTACAGCAGCCATCAATGCGTCATAACTGTTCCGTTCGTACTCTGGAATAGTCTGTAAGATTTCGGCAGCTGGTCCTTTCAATGCTACGAAGAGTGCGGCAACTTTATCTTCCACATTCCAGTTGTTAACTGCTGCGGTCTTCTCAAACTGTAGCTTAAAGACCTGGAAAGGAACAGAACCGTCAAAGGATGGTGTTTTTACCTTTGAATTACTAGTTGAAATTGCTGGGCGATTTAGTTGCAACTGCTCGATACGTCCTCTCAAAGCATCCACCTCGGCCTCGATTTTTTCTTCAAACTGTAAAATTTTTGTATCTGGCGCCTCCAACTTCGAGGAAATACGTCCTTCTTGCTCTTCCAGTTGAGCAGAGATCTGCGATGATATCTGTGCTGAAATTTGAGCCGACATTTCGGATATCCGTGCCTCTTGTGCTTCAATCTTCGCTGTTATACGGTTCTCCTGCGATTCCAGCTGAGATGACATTTCGGATATACGCGTTTCTTGCGCTTCCATCTTCGATGTAATCTGTGTCGACATTTCTGACATACGCTTCTCTTGTGCTTCAATCTTTGATGTTATACGTGTCTCTTGAGATCTGTGATGACATTGTCGATGTTTGAGCAGATATTGCAGCCAATATCATGTTCAGGTCTGTGTTCGCCATTGTCTGCGGTGTAACTTCCATTTTTGTTATTTCTTCGCCATCAAGATGAAAATCATACTCTTCCACATCAATTCCTTCTGCTTCCATTGCCTCTCGTAGCCGTGCCGGAAGTTCAAGTTTAACGCCGCTTGTATTCAATCCACGGCTCTCCAACTCCTTCTTTAGTTGCTGGATCTTCAATTCACTGAACTTTGCCATGTCCTTGTTGTCCTCTGGAATTTATTCAACAATTCCTCTTCTGACACCAATTGTAACGAATTTGCTGCAAATCCTCTTATTTGTCCTTTTGCTAGGTTCGTATCGCTAAACTGTTGAATAAATAACTCCAATATTGAATAATGGAAAAATGGCCTTTATTAAAGTGCTTCACAATAACACTTATACTTTGCTACTTGCTGGCTTAATAACCAAACTGATTGATAACTCAAATGAAACTCTACTATTGGCCGCCAGATCGCGTGCTTAATCAAACTGATTGATAGCTCAACTCAAACTGAATTACAGCGCCTCTACATCTGTCGCCTTTTATACTCTTTGGTTTCCTCGTTCGTCTTTTTCTAGAATCTACTAGCATTGTCCATGAGCTCTCAAACTTCTCAGCTATAACTAAAATTGCACAATTTTATACATCTTTTAGGCGCTTCCAGAATCTACTAGTCCAGTAGCTCTCAAACTTCTCAGATATATGCAATTGTTTGCGCATTGACTCTCCGCTGCTCGTATTCGTACATGGTACATATGTGTAGACGAAATTATTTATTCGTTTATGTAGATACATAAAGATTTAATTATTGATGTGAATGTTTGTAGTTTACAGTCTCTCGCGCACACATAGGCGTATAAGTAAATACATCTGTGTGTGACATCTCTCGGCTGCCTTATATATGTTTATACATGATTTGATTATTGACGTAAATATCGCTTAGCATCGCCTTAGCGATGGTATAGCTTAGTGATGCTAATATCCGTGACAATATGTATGTATGAAGGTCTAGGTTTCTAATAGGGTTTTTCAGTTAGGTGGTTGAGAAAATTTCTGGTAACACTATGTACTTATTTCGTAAAGTACTTAACAAACGTAAAATATAATCTTGTTCCTGCTTAGAAATTCAAGTTTCTATGACTCGAAGGAACTCGACTGTAATAAAAAACCAAATTTTAGTGAAGACTAGCAAAGGCTCACTTCACCGTCATTTAAGAGAGGCGATAGACGGGAAAACCTATATACATATATATATAAAGATGAGTGCCTATTTTCTGTGGTCATGACATAGAGATAAAGAAGCAAAAAAAGTGGGTCTTGCGGTAAATGATTACAAGACGAAGTACTTGCTGTCATCCAACAAGGAATCGGCGCCGAGGAGCCACGTCCCTGTTGGCGGATATAAATTCGAGACTGTGAAAGATTTCGTCTCTTTGGCAACCAAAATTAATGGCAGCTTAGAAATCAAACGGAGAATAATAATTCTTACCTACAAGTGCTACTTCGAAATGAGTTGGGAAATGAAAAGTAAAGGCCTCTCTAGACGAACAAAAATTACGCTCTACCATCCGCTCGTTACACCTGTCCTGATCTATGGTTCGGAGTAATGTACGGTTTGGAGAGCAGATGAGCTGTCTCTTTGAGTGCTCGAGAGAAAAGTTCTCCGGAAGACTTTTAGCCATGTCCGTGAAGCCGACGGCGGGCATCGAAGGATGACCTGTATGAGTTTAGCGCAGATATGACGATATGTATGTATTAAAGTCGTCACCGCAGTTTGGATGTAGAGGAAGTGTACTCCCTTGAAATTAGTCACCATATCGTCATTTTCGTTAGTATTCATTAGTTTCGCTGCCACGTTGCATTCTATTTAATTCCAGGTGTATTTTCAAGGTGACTGAAATCTACCAGATTGATTGAAATCAATCAGTAGTCGAGTGCTCTAGGAATGTACTGGTTTATTTTATTCGCTGATATTGCGCTGGTACCACTTGTGCTGCTTTTATGGGCAGGGCGGGCTCATAAGTCCACGTAAGTTGCAAAATTGTCTCATTGCCATTCTCAATTTCATTCATTACCATTCATGCAGGACTGTTTAAAGCTACTTTTTTGGATGGCATTGAAGCAGCTCTCTACCTGCATACGCCTTTTTCTTGCTTAGTTATTTATGTAGGGTTAACCATTCCGAAAAGGAGGTATTAGTACTTGAGAGACACATCAATTTCAACCAAAATAAAGGTCAGTTTAGATTTTTAACTGAGAGTTACCCTTGCCACCAGATAGCGCTTGGAAGTGAATAAGCAACAGAGTTTTTCCGGGGCGAGCGCCAATCTAGGAATTTATCATGGAAGTATGGGCGTTGACCCTTACTTTCTTGGAAAGGTCGAAGCGAGAATGATTTTAAATCAACTACTTTCGAGGTCATTGTGTAAACTGGGGCTATTTTGCGGTTAAAGTATGTTGGCGTGAATCATGATTCAATCACAAGAGGTTTGCTCGACAGACAAATCTTTTGACAATTTCAGCCATTTTGCTCCCAAATCGAATTGACATTCGTTAACTGTGTTGTTTCTTTGCGATTTTTCGAAAAATATTAATAGTAGAAATAGGAAGCAATCAGTTTACAAATACCCGATAACTACTGAACTGCATAATTCCTTAGAACATTTATTTTAATTTTATGATGAATTTATTAACTATGCCATGATCTATTAGTGTGGCTGACATAGGTTTTATAAAAAGTACGGACGGAATCGTGTACTTTGGTTAACCTATGAACATACGAAATCTAAACCACTTCAAAATTCCTCGTTCAACGTCAAAAACTCGACTAGTAAATCGATTCACTTAAAAATGACATTAGTAAATAATGAAGGTGCCATAAAGAAATGTACTCATTGAGCATGTTAACCTATTCATTCCGTATGTTCGGAACATTCGTCTCCATTTACGAATTTGGGGAATCGGTTTATATTTTGAATATTATGTATATTCGGACCTCGTGAGATAGTATCAAACGAACGTGTTCCGCATATTCCAAAATAATGGTTTATCCAGAATACTTCCATGAATACTTAACATAAAGGAGCTTTCCGAAATTCAAAATAAAAAGGTGAATACTCCCCGTGTAGCAGGACCCCACAAAAGCTGAACTCTTCTGTCAAAGTCAAAACCGGAATATAAAGTTCAACGGCAATAAGCCATTTTCTTTTATTTTTTTTTTGTCAGATCATGTCCTATCTCAAAATATTTTTCAAAAACTTCCCATTTCGTGATTTGTCACAAAAATGCCCTATATTAGAATTAGATTGAAGAACGCCTCAGAATGCTTTTCATTAACTCCCTCTTATGTCCAAATCCATTGAACTTATGCTCATATAGGGAGTTTTAGAAACAAATTTTTATATAGTGTATTTTTGAATAAATTCCTAAACCAACAAAGCTCTTTATCAATTCACGAAATATTTAGTGGAAAATTAATTATTTCCTCCAAAACCTGTTGGCATTGACAAATTTATTATCACTACTAATATACTACCAAAGGTACTTTTCTACTACAAGTTTCGCTAAAGGGGATTGAATTATTACCCGTTTTCCTTACTTCATAAAAGCAACCCGTCCAGATTTTTCAATTTGGGAGTGTCAAGGCTTTGCCGTCATTGAAGAACAAACCTCTAGTAATTGAATCATGGGCGTGAATTAGGATTTTCCCCATCAAACACCATAAAAAATTAAATTTGGCTTACAAAGCTCATTGGAAATTTGTGTGAAAATGTCAGTTTAAAAAGCTTTATAAAACTTTTGCATATTTTTAAGTAAGCGTGGCTTCACTTTCAGTTGGTCCCCTCTAAATCCAGGAAGACATAACAAAAATAATTTATGGTAATGTAAAAAGTTACGCGCCTGAAGAATGACATAATATTAGCTTTTCATCATTACGTAAAATACCAGAGAGGGGAAGTCAATATTACAATATGGAGTCCCTTTTGACAATACTCGCCTTCATAAATTTATGTAAGTGTTAATTCTTGGCCAATCTGCAGCATAACGCCCTCGGACTCTATTTCCATTTTTGAGAGGGTTTATTTTCTTTTCCTGACTGGCTCTTCAGAGCATCACAATATCCAGAACCAATTAATATGGACAGTTACTGCTGCCATCAATGAGATGTTTGACGATCTGGATTAATAGCATGCAGTTGAGGATGAGTATCTGGGTGGCTTTTAATAAGAACGATCTTGACAGTGTATGGTCCCAAGACCCAACATTTATATATGTAAACCAAACGTTGAGGTAGACTCATTGGGCAGAAAGAGGTGGCTGGTGTCACAATATATAAAGGGGCAGAGGTTTTACAGCAACGATGCTTGAACAAATGTGGGCTTATAGATTAACTCAATGGCAAACAAAACTTCGGCTTATCAGAACTTTATTTTAAACGGCTCCAGCTTACCCCGAAAACGTTTAGGCAAACATTAAACACTTCCAGCCGTATGATCAAAATCGACAGACATGTTTCTGACTTTCTCTATCTATCCACCTGCCTTTTTTCTGTCTAGCTCTCTCTTACTTCCTCTTCCCTGCGATTTTTCTAGCTTACCTTAATCGGCTCATTAAATTTCCCTATCCATTACATTCTTCCGTAAACCTTCCCGTTTTTCCTCTTACACCATTCTCTTATTCTTTGTTTTCTCTTTTCTTTTCTTATATGCCCCCGATTCCAATGTGTGTTTGGCTTTTTTCCACACATTACATTACAAATTTAAAAATCAAGACCGGATTATGAGCGCCGAAAATTTTTGTTGTTTTGCTAATGACTTCACCTGTCTGGTTTAACTGCATCATGGGCAGAAAGTATTTTTGTATTATTGTAAGTCGGCTTGCTTAAGTTTGTGAACCGTATTTTGTTGGCATACTGTACCAATTACCTACACCGAAAGAAATAACGCCCGTAAAGACAGCAAATCAGGTTTGTTGTTCTTGTACTAACAGTTATTCAGTAAAATTTATCGCATAAAGGTTAATTCAACCGAGTTTTTTTTTGTCAAGAGGACAATTTTATATAGTCACTTTAACAGAAGAAAAACTGTTGGTCTAAAGTTAACAATATTCAGTAAAAGTTACAGATTCTCAATCAAAGAACTGATTTGCTCGGTTATTTCAACAGCGAAGAACTGCCAATACTATGGAAATGCATCAGTTAATTTTAAAGAGAAACTTATGATCACGGCGCTCACTACTTTGTTCTTATGACTCTCGTGCACAAAATTTTCTGTAATATTAACATTCACTGTTATATTTAAACAGTTTTCATTAGTCTTTTTAAGGCGAAAATTGAAAATTGTAAAGTTTTTTTTTTTTTTCATTTGATGAACTTTCATTTGTTGATTAAAACGGTTAATTCAGAATCAACAATTTGTGCAAAGTTGATTCAACAGCTATTTGCGATGGAAAAAAAAAATTACCGGAAATATCGGTTGAATTACCCAGTTATTCCGTTCATTTAACCAGCTTTTTTCTTTCAGTGCATACAAAATACCTGTCCCACCCTTACTGCTCGATAATCAAAATGAAAAAATATTCAAACAAAAAAACAACGCAAAAAACTTAATTGTTTGTCAATGACTCAAAGCGAATTCAGTACCAGGTGTTGTTATCCAAACAGCTGATTGCTTCCTTTTGATTATTTTCCATACAGCGCCTTGTACTTTAATATGTCAGTTAATCGAAATCAATTAAATTTTCTGCTGACTTGACATTCTTCTGTACGGCGAATTGGTTGAATTCGCTTTGCCACCACCTAGTATGGATTCGCCGTGCAGTAATTACATTTCCGCTTATGCAAATGTGTTTGCCGTCCGTTTTGACTACAAAGTAAGAATTAAAATGGCAAATTTGACATTAAAACTTCATTTGCCAACATGTTGACAATTTATTCGCGTTTTCCACCTGCGCTCCATCTATAAACACTGCCACACGCGCCGTGGGGATAATTTTGTATTGAATTGTGTTGTATTGTATAGTCTTTATTTTCTCGTGAATATGTACAATTTCTAGAGTATTACAATATGAAATAAAAATACAAATAAGAAAATAGATAATGATATTAGATGCTCATTCAAAGAGCAGAGGAAATGCCATTTCATTTTTTTAGTATTATAAATGCTTATGGGGCGCATAATATTAACAAATTATAACTATAAAAATTCAAAAATTAGAGATGTCAAGGTACTTTCATTGAATGGAAAAAGAAACAAGTAAGGAAGGTTAAGTTCGGGTGTAACCGAACATTACATACTCAGTTCAGAGCTATGGTGGCAACATAAGGGAATATAACCATGTAGGAAAATGAACCGAGGGTAACCCTGGAATGTGTTTGTATGACATGTGTATCAAATGAAAGGTATTAAAGAGTATTTTAAGAGGGAGTGGGCCATAGTTCTATAGGTGGACGCCATTTAGGGATATCGCTATAAAGGTGGATCAGGGTTGACTCTAGAATTTGTTTGTACTATACGGGTATCAAATGAGAGGTTTTAACGAGCATTTTAAGAGGGCGTGGGCCTTAGTTCTATATGTGGACGCCTTTTCGAGATATCGCCATAAAGGGGACCAGGGGTGACTCTAGAATTTGTTTGTACTATATGGGTATCAAATGAAAGGTGTTAATGAGTATTTTAAAAGGGAGTGGACCTTAGTTCTATATGTGGACGCCTTTTCGAGATATCGCCATAAAGGTGGACCAGGGGTGACTCTAGAATTTGTTTGTACTATACGGGTATCAAATGAAAGGTCTTAATGAGCATTTTAAGAGGGCGTGGGCCTTAGTTCTATATGTGGACGCCTTTTCGAGATATCGCCATAAAGGGGACCAGGGGTGACTCTAGAATTTGTTTGTACTATATGGGTATCAAATGAAAGGTGTTAATGAGTATTTTAAAAGGGAGTGGACCTTAGTTCTATATGTGGACGCCTTTTCGAGATATCGCCATAAAGGTGGACCAGGGGTGACTCTAGAATTTGTTTGTACTATACGGGTATCAAATGAAAGGTTTTAATGAGCATTTTAAGAGGGCGTGGGCCTTAGTTCTATATGTGGACGCCTTTTCGAAATATCGGCATAAAGGGGACCAGGGGTGACTCTAGAATTTGTTTGTACTATATGGGTATCAAATGAAAGGTGTTAATGAGTATTTTACAAAGGAGTGGGCCTTAGTTCTATATGTGGACGCCTTTTCGAGATATCGCCATAAAGGTGGACCAGGGGTGACCCTAGAATTTGTTTGTACTATACGGGTATCAAATGAAAGGTTTTAATGAGCATTTTAAGAGGGCGTGGGCCTTAGTTCTATATGTGGACGCCTTTTCGAGATATCGCCATAAAGGTGGACCAGGGGTGACTCTAGAATTTGTTTGTACTATATGGGTATCAAATGAAAGGTTTTAATGAGCATTTTAAGAGAGCGTGGGCCTTAGTTCTATATTTGGACGCCTTTTCGAGATATCGCCATAAAGGTGGACCAGGGGTGACTCTAGAATTCGTTTGTACTATATGGGTATAAAACGAAAGGTGTTAATAAGTGTTTTAAAAGGGAGTGGGCCTTAGTTCTATGGGTGGACGCCTTTTCGGGATATCGCCATAAACGTGGACCAGGGGTGACTCTAGAATGCGTTTGTACAATATGGGTATCAAATGAAAGGTATTAATGAGTATTTTAAAAGGGCGTGTGCCTTAGTTCTATAGGTGGACGCCTTTTCGAGATATCGCCATAAAGGTGGACCAGGGTGACTCTAGAATTCGTTTGTACTATATGGGTATCAAACGAAAGGTGTTAATAAGTGTTTTAAAAGGGAGTGGGCCTTAGTTCTATGGGTGGACGCCTTTTCGGGATATCGCCATAAACGTGGACCAGGGGTGACTCTAGAATGCGTTTGTACAATATGGGTATCAAATGAAAGGTATTAATGAGTATTTTAAAAGGGCGTGTGCCTTAGTTCTATAGGTGGACGCCTTTTCGAGACATCGCCATAGAGGTGGACCAGGGGTGACTCTAGAATTCGTTTGTACGATATGGGTTTCAAATGAAAGGTGTTAATGAGTATTTTAAAAGAGCGTGGGCCTTAGTTCTATAGGTGGACGCCTTTTCGAGATATTGCCATAAAGGTGGACCAGGGGTGACTCTAGAATTTGTTTGAACGATATGGGTATCAAATGAAAGGTGCTAATGAGTATTTTAAAAGGGAGTGGGCCTTAGTTCCATAGGTGGATGCCTTTTCGAGATATCGCCATAAAGGTGGGCCAGGGGTGACTCTAGAATTTGTTTGTACTATATGGGTATCAAATGAAAGGTGTTAATGGGTATTTTAAAAGGGAGTGGGCCTTAGTTCTATAGGTGGACGCCTTTTCGGAATATCGTTATAAAATTGGACCAGGGGTGACTCTAGAATGCGTTTGTACAATATGGGTATCAAATGAAAGGTTTTAATGAGCATTTTAAGAGGGCGTGTGCCTTAGTTCTATAGGTGGACGCCTTTTCGAGATATCGCCATAAAGGTGGACCAGGGGTGACTCTAGAATTCGTTTGTATGATACGGGTTTCAAATGGAAGGTGTTAATGAGTATTTTAAAAGAGCGTGGGCCTTAGTTCTATAGGTGGACGCCTTTTCGAAATATTGCCATAAAGGTGGACCAGGGGTGACTCTAGAATTTGTTTGAACGATATGGCTATCAAATGAAAGGTGTTAATGTGTATTTTAAAAGGGAGTGGGCCTTAGTTCTATACGTGGACGCCTTTTCGAGATATCGCCATAAAGGTGGCCCAGGGGTGACTCTAGAATTTGTTTGTACTATATGGGTATCAAATGAAAGTTTTAATGAGCATTTTAAGAGGGCGTGGGCCTTAGTTCTATATGTGGACGCCTTTTCGAGATATCGCCATAAAGGTGGACCAGGGGTGACTCTAGGTTTTGTTTGTACTATATGGGTATCAAATGAAAGGTGTTAACGAGTATTTTAAAAGGGAGTGGGCCTTAGTTCTATATGTGGACGCCTTTTCGAGATATCGCCATAAAGGTGGACCAGGGGTGACTCTAGAATTTGTTTGAACGATATGGCTATCAAATGAAAGGTGTTAATGAGTATTTTAAAAGGGAGTGGGCCTTAGTTCTATATGTGGACGCCTTTTCGAGATATCGCCATAAAGGTGGACCAGGGGTGACTCTAGAATTTGTTTGTACTATATGGGTACCAAATGAAAGGTTTTAATGAGCATTTTAAGAGGGAGTGGGCCTTAGTTCTATATGTGGACGCCTTTTCGACATATCGCCATAAAGGTGGACCAGGGGTGACCCTAGAATTTGTTTGTACTATACGGGTATCAAATGAAAGGTTTTAATGAGCATTTTAAGAGGGCGTGGGCCTTAGTTCTATAGGTGGACGCCTTTTCGGAATATCGTTATAAAATTGGACGAGGGTTGACTCTAGAAAACGTTTGTACAATATGGGTATAAAACGAAAGGTTTTAATGAGCATTTTAAGAGGGCGTGGGCCTTAGTTCTATATGTGGACGCCTTTTCGAGATATCGCCATAAAGGTGGACCAGGGGTGACTCTAGAATTTGTTTGTACGATATGGGTATCAAATGAAAGGTGTTAATGAGTATTTTAAGAGGGCGTGGGCCTTAGTTCTATATGTGGACGCCTTTTCGAGATATCGCCATAAAGGTGGATGAAAAGTTTTAATGAGCATTTTAAGAGGGCGTGGGCCTTAGTTCTATATGTGGACGCCTTTTCGAGATATCGCCATAAGTGTGGTGACTCTAGAATTTGTTTGTACGATATGGGTATCAAATGAAAGGTGTTAATGAGTATTTTAAGAGGGCGTGGGCCTTAGTTCTATATGTGGACGCCTTTTCGAGATATCGCCATAAAGGTGGACCAGGGGTGACCCTAGAATTTGTTTGTACTATACGGGTATCAAATGAAAGGTTTTAATGGGCATTTTAAGAGGGCGTGGGCCTTAGTTCTATAGGTGGACGCCTTTTCGGAATATCGTTATAAAATTGGACGAGGGTTGACTCTAGAAAACGTTTGTACAATATGGGTATAAAACGAAAGGTGTTAATAAGTTTTTTAAAAGGGAGTGGGCCTTAGTTCTATGGGTGGACGCCTTTTCGGGATATCGCCATAAACGTGGACCGGGGGTGACTCTAGAATGCGTTTGTACAATATGGGTATCAAATGAAAGGTATTAATGAGTATTTTAAAAGGGCGTGGGCCTTAGTTCTATAGGTGGACGCCTTTTCGAGATATCGCCATAAAGGTGGACCAGGGGTGACTCTAGAATTCGTTTGTACGATATGGGTTTCAAATGAAAGGTGTTAATGAGTATTTTAAAAGAGCGTGGGCCTTAGTTCTATAGGTGGACGTCTTTTCGAGATATTGCCATAAAGGTGGACCAGGAGTGACTCTAGAATTTGTTTGAACGATATGGGTATCAAAAGAAAGGTGTTAATGAGTATTTTAAAAGGGAGTGGGCCTTAGTTCTATAGGTCGACGCCTTTTCGAGATATCGCCATAAAGGTGGGCCAGGATTGACTCTAGAATGTGTTTGTACTATATAGGTATCAAATGAAAGGTGTTAATGAGGGTTTTAAAAGGGAGTGGGCCTTAGCTCTATATGTGGACGCCTTTTCGAGATATCGCCGTAAACGTGGACCAGGGGTGACTCTAGAATATGTTTGTACGATATGGGTATCAAATTAAAGGTATTAAGGAGGGTTTTAAAAGGGAGTGGCCCTTAGTTGTATATGTGAAGGCGTTTTCGAGATATCGACCAAAATGTGGACCAGGGTGATCCAGAACTTCATCTGTCGGGTACCGCTAATTTATTTATATATGTAATACCACGGACAGTATTCCTTCCAAGATTCCAAGGGCTTGTGATTTCGCCCTGCAAAACTTTTTCATTTTCTTCTACTTAATATGGTAGGTGTCACACCCATTTTACCAAGTTTTTTTCTAAAGTTATATTTTGCGTCAACATACCAATACAATTACCATGTTTCATCCCTTTTTTCGTATTTGGTATATAATTATGGCATTTTTTTCATTTTTCGTAATTTTCGATATCGAGAAATTGGGCGTGGTCATAGTCGGATTTCGGCCATTTTTTATACCAATACAAAGTGAGTTCAGGTAAGTACGTGAACTGAGTTTAGTAAAGATATATCGATTTTTCCTCAAGTTATCGTGTTAAAGGCCGAGCGGAAGGACAGACGGTCGACTGTGTTTAAAAGCTGGGCGCGGCTTCAACCGATTTCGCCCTTTTTCACAGAAAACAGTTATCGTCCTAGAATCTAAGCCCCTATCAAATTTCACAAAGATTGGTAAATTTTTGTTCGACTTATGGCATTAATAGTATCCTAGACAAATTAAATGAAAAAGGGCGGAGCCACGCCCATTTTGAAATTTTCTTTTATTTTTGTATTTTGTTGCACCATATCATTACTGGAGTTGAATGTTGGCATAATTTACTTATATACTGTAAAGATATTAACTTTTCTTTTAAAATTTGAATTTAAAAATTTTTTTTTTTAAAAAGTGGGCGTGGTCGTTCTCCGATTTTGCTAATTTTTATTAAGCAGACATATAGTGATAAGAGTAACGTTTCTGCCAAATTTCATCGTGATATCTTCAACGACTGCCAAATAACAGCTTGCAAAACTTCTAAATTACCTTCTTTTAAAAGTGGGCGGTGCCACGCCCATTGTCCAAAATTTTACCATTTTTCTGTTCTGTGTCATAAGTTCAACTAACTTACCAAGTTTCATCGCTTAATCCGTATTTGGTAATGAATTATCGCACTTTTTCGATTTTTCGAAATTTTCGATATCGAAAAAGTGGGCGTGGTTATTGTCAGATATCGTTCATTTTAAATAGCGATCTGAGATGAGTGCCCAGGAACCTACATACCAAATTTGATCAAGATATCTCAAAATTTACTCAAGTTATCGTGTTAACGGACAGACGGACGAACGGACGGAAGGACGGACGGACGGGCGGACGTGGCTCAATCGAATTTTTTTTCGATACTGATGATTTTGATATATGGAAGTCTATATCTATCTCGATTCCTTTATATGTACCTGTACAACCAACCGTTATCCAATCAAAGTTAATATACTCTGTGAGCTCTGCTCAACTGAGTATAAAAAGAAAAAAAAAACACTTCGATGCTAATGGACACAGGTACTTATATTATAGGTCTCAAAAGAGTTTCAATGCCCTCATGATTAAAACCAAGTAGCCACTGTTTCACTTCCCTCAGAAACGCTGCTAGCCTTCTAATGAGTCGTATCTCAGCAGGTAGTTTGTTATATAGATTACGTGATACGATGGTGTAGAAGTTACGAAAAAGTGTTGTAAAGTGGCATTTCGATGCAACTTATTTTGGGCTTGCAGCCACACGCACACACACACAGCAAAACACTATTTTAATACATTTTAGTTTCTTTTATTTAAAAAATATACATTTGGTTTGTTCATAAAAATATATATATATATATATTGTTTTAAGTTCTTATTTTTATAATTTAGTTTTTCTGTCTTTCTAATTTGGTTCACTTTAGTTTTACTTAATTTTTAGCGTTTAGTTCTCACGCGGCGGCCGGCTCAATTCTAACTGAAAACTGTAGAAAAATTCTGACCCTGCCGCTATGCCAAAAGTGCATAGCGGTAAAATCGCATGATACAGAGGCGTGATAGAGTCGAGTAACGGAAGATTCAGCCAATCAGAATCCTCTCCGCCATTCGACTCTTTCACCCAGTAACGCCAAGTGCATACATGCATGGTTGCATGTGGGGGTGATGCCAGCTATTTTAGTTTTTAGTTTTATTTTTAGTTTTTAGTTGGCTGGCACTTCATGACGCTACATCATCCCCCTTTGGAAAATAAGATAAGACTGATAACCTTGCCACATTCTTCTTAGGCTATATCAAAAAGAGTTAAAATTGAAATTTGCAAAAAGAAAAAAGGAAAAGTTAATTTTTAGATTTTGATAATTTAGTTTAGTTTGAAGTGAGCCACTATTTTATCTTGTATGGTAAGCTTATTGTATAAGCTATGTAACGACAGCCTGTCTCCATACTGGCTTGAATGAGTGGCAGAGTGTATATGCGTCTATGTGTTTATGTGTTTTGTGTCCAGGTCCGTGCCGTGGCCGCAATGTTGCCATTAAAATAATATTAACATGATAACATTAACATTGACAACATTGTACCTGTAGTGAACACAATGTTGCAACGGAAATAAGATGTTGCGCTTGGCATCATGTTGTTATAATAAGAAAAATTTCACCATGTTGCTAACAACCTAGCAGCCTTGACGAATGATATGTAACTATGTGGTTGTTCTGTTCGGTATTATGCATGTGGATGTGTATTTGTGAAAGGCTATGAACGTGTGAACGCATCAGTGTAAGCGGTCAAGGCACGAACCAAATGTATCTGTGTAGGTGTTCGTTTTGTGGAGCGTTAAGCGTATGAATGTATGAGTGCATGATTGTATAGATGGAAAATACGGGAAAGCTGAAAAGAAAGTTTGGCATGTAATGGTAAAAAATTTCCGTTTCTGGGTAACGTTTCTTACCACGGCGGTGGCTATAAGAAGGGGGAAAATCAGCCAACGGGCAAAAGTATCATTTTATCAGTGCCAGTGCGTGTAAGTGCAAAGTGTGAAATACTTAAAATTATTGTAATTACACCAAGTTTTTAGTGCGCGCCTCAAACCGGAGTTAAAGCCTGTTTTCTAAATCGTTTGGCCAGCTAAAGTTTTTGTTTTGAGTAGTGCGCGGCGAAAAGTGTATCGCGGACGTTAAAACCAAATAAATCTGGTTTTCCACCTAGCACCCGATCCGGACCATTACAGCAGAAATAAACTGAACTACAACGTGTGTCACAACAGCTGAAAACCAGCGAATAATTGATTTTTCGTTGGGAAAGACCCACTGGGCGCTGATTTCGGCGACATAGCGCCCAACAACAACTGCCACGCACTACAATAAAATTTTAATTAGTAGCGCACTCCACAACAAAAACCACTACAGCACCTTTTTTATTGGCAATATACCGCAACAACCACAACCGGTAGTTATTTTTATATTATTAAATAACGCTCAACAACTACTACATTCGTACCGGTGATATATTGACATCACAACAATAACGGCAACACCAAAATCTTCCAGCATGAGATACAACTTCTTCTTTTTGGCGGCGCAACGCCAACAACAACAACTGCGATGCATGCTTTTGGTGATACTCGGTCCCAGCAGTAACGACAACTACAACTTCTGAGTTCGAGGATTTTTTTTCTATCAGCCATACTCACGATCACTGGTGATATCAGCTTTATGGTATCAAGCGCACAACATCTCCCTTGCGACCGCGATTGCAGAGGCCACCAACAACCACAACAACATCAACATCAACTTTTTGGACTTCTTTTAGTTATGGTACATATATATGTATATGACTTATATCTTAATTTTTTTGTGAAAGAAAGAAAAGAAACTTAGCAATATCTGCTCAGCCTAGGGTCACAAAAACGAAGGAAAAGGTACTGCAACAGGGGTATAGGGGCATAAGGGCATTTCAACTTTTTTTGCTGCTTTAGTTTTCTCATAATTTTAATTTTTCGCTTTGAATCCCTTCGATTCCTTTTAGGGTTATAAATTTTTTATTCAATTCCGTAAATTTTTTTTCTCTTCTTCGGGTAAGTTTTTTTACCTACACAGTTTTATTCATGTCATTCGTTTTTGATTCTTTTATTCAATTTCCTATTTCCTTTGACATTTGCCTCCGACAGGCCATCTCTCCTAATTTTTCATATGTTTTAACTTTTTTCTTATGCGCTTGAATTCCTACTTGCTTTCAGAATTCTCTAAGCACATGCCTTTTTTTTTCTTTTTTTACCTTTTTGTCGGCAAATTTTTTTCTTTTAATTTTAAACACATCGGTTGGCACTAAAAGTATAAAGCTTTGTTTTATACTTTTGGTATCACCTGCCTTCTTTGTTTCTTATAAGTTTTCTGTTCGTTACCTTTTTATTAAGCATCTTTGCATACACCAGTGTTTGTTTCATTTGGCCGCGTGCATTATCGTCCGGACATAAGCAACATACTAATTAACTCATAAAGCAAGATCGCAAGCGAGCGATCTGGCTGAGTAATTGAGGGTAGCTTTATGTTTGTATGTATATATGTATGTTTGAGTTTTTTTTTCAGCTACTCAACTGCAGCGGCGCCGTTGGATAAGAAGAGTAACTTGGTGAGTGTTTTGAGTGAAACATTAAAATTTATCAAAATACACCTGTTTAGTTGTATGTACATGTGTTAGCACAGATTCCTGCTCTTGCAAAAATAGAACAGGAATTAGCAAATCAGAAAAATAAAAACAGATTGCAACGAACATATGTACATGCATAAAAAACGTCACAAACGCACATTTGCACTTACATACATACCTTTTGTTTTCATAAACATACAAATTCTTTTGCTTTGATGACCTACTTTTGCGTTGTACATATTTGATCTTCTGTTTACTTGAGCGGTTGCGGTAGGTCAGAGATTAGGGTACTTGAATTTGGTTATTCACACTCTTATTTTATTTTATTTGAATTTGTATCTATAGAATTTAGAATTAGCTCCTATTAATAATATCGCATTAGGGTGGCCCTAAAAGTTTAAATTTTTTTGTTTGAGGCCAGACACTTGGTCTATTAGTCGTAGGTATTTTTGTTATAGAATTGAATTTGGAATGTATCTACTGGTTCTTGCACTCTTACGAATTTTTTATGTTCACCAGTAATAAAATTTAGCATTAAGTTTGAGCAATTTTTCTATTGTTACTTTGAGTAAACTTTTGAAACCCTTGGAAAATTATTTTGTAGTAAACTTTGAGTTTAAAGTTTTATTGAAATTAGTGAACTAGTAGTAGGGTGTTAGTCGGTAATTTGTAAACCAAAAATTTTGTAAATAAATTATAAGAATTATGTTTGGATGAAATTTTAAGACATTCATTATGCAGGGCTAAAGTTTTAAGTTGGTGTTGGTGCTGCGCTTGTGCGCGGAAAGGTTAGGTGAAGGTGAGTGTTTAGGGAAAATGACTGAGTGACAGGGGACAGACTCATGTCAGGGTTGGGGGCACTGTAAGGTAAACAGGAGTCAGCACAGTGCCCACGGTGCAGTGCAAGTTGCACTGCAGAGGGAGGGTAGACTCCACCTGACAGGACAGGCCTCCATCTTTTTCCCCTCTTAACTCTGCCCCTCACGTTTATTTCTATCTTTTTCAGCTTTTTCTCTCCTTTCTATACACATGCAGGTATGAACCCTCTTTTTGTTCATGTGGCTGCGGGTGAGGTCGGTGGTGCAATACCCCGCCCAAGACGACGAGCTAGCCTGGGCCCGCAAGCATACCTGCTTGCCGCCGCTCCTCACCACCCAAACAGTCAGCCACGTAACAGCTACTATTATTACTACTACTTAACGTAAGTAAGTTGCTATCTTTTTATATTATTTAGGTGACATATATTTAGTAAATTAGCTCGTATCGAAATTAACATAAAAAAATTTTTTTTTTTTTTGTTACATTCCTTGGCGCATTCTTAAAATATATTCATATTAAGAGATTAATTAGTAAAATTTAAAAGTACTATAAATTTTAATAAAATTTTTGGATACGGTTTTTATGTACAGTTTTTTCAATTAGGCCGTATTAAAAATTAACATTAACAGGTTCTTTAGTTTGGCCTTCATTGGCATGTTCTTAAAGTAGGTTTATAGGCAAAGATTATTTTCGGCTATCAATTTAATTAATTTTTTGTATACGATTTTTGTGTACAGTTTTTTCAATTTTATTAATTTCATCAAAAATGTTTACATTTGGTCCATCGATATTATTTATTATGTAGGGACCCTGGTATATTTATCTATGTTTATTTCTCGGTTCTGTCGATTTGTTCCTTTTGTAATTCATGTGGCATTGTAGATTTCCTGCCAAATATTAATTCGAACGGAGTAAATTTATTGTCGAAAACCGAACTACTTGTTATGTAAAAATGTAAAATATTTCAAATACGTATCCCAATCTGAATACGTTTCATCTAGATATGCACGTAAATATTCGTTAAAGACTCTATGGTTTCTTTCAACAGTACCAACAGTTTCGTGGTGATAAGCTGTTGAGAAATCATGATTAATTTTTAAAAGTTTTGTTAATTCCGAGAATAATTCATTTTTGTATTCCGTCCCTAAATCGGATCTAATGGCTTTCATTGTACCATATGTTAATATAAAAGTTTCAAAAATAGCACATGCGATAGTTTTTGCTGATTTATCTGGTACAGCTACTGTTACCAGGTATTTAGAAAAGTCACAAATCATAGTAACAGCGAACTTGTTACCATAGTTTGATTCTGGAAGTGGACCTATTGTGTCGATAATCACTATGTCAAATGGTTTGCAGGGTGTTGGAGTAAGGACAAGATTTTCTTTTGTTTTTGGTCTCACTTTATTTAAAAGACATTTATTGCAATTTTTCACGAATTTCGCTATATCACGTGTCATGTTTTTCCAGTAATATTTAGTTCTTAATTTGGCATATAACCTTTTTGTTCCGCAATGACCTCCTAACAGTGGATCTTCGTGATAAATTGTCATAAGTTTTTGTTTCTGTTCATTGCCTGTTACGGTCTCTGCAGGGTCCGTCAATATTATTTGTAATGATTTTAAAATTTCATTTCCGCGGATTTTAAAATTCGTAATTGAAAAATTATTGAAAAACATATCATTTTTTGGCCATTCTAATTGTTTAATATTGTGATTGTCGGCTGCTTTTTCCAGCCTCGAAAGTAACTCATCTAAATTCGTTATTTCGTTAGCAGTCACGATATTAAGTAAATTATATTTTTTATGTTTTAAATGCGCATAAATTTGTAAATTGGAGATCTCCTTATGTTTATTATATTGTATTGTTGATTTTACTCGCGGTATCTTTTTTGAAAAATCGTATGAAAATTTATCATAAACTTGTACTTTATTATCGTTAGAGGTCGTATCATTTAAACTTATTTTTTCATTTTGTAATTCTTGTTGTTTAGTTTGTGATCGCATTTTAACGGCTAAAACGTGTTTTGTCGAATCTTTAATCTCGTCTATACTTATACGCGAAAGAGCATCAGCCAACATTCGATTTTCCTTTAATATATTCCTTTAATATATTCAATTGTAAAATTGTATTCTGATAAATCTAATCTCATTCTAGAGAGTTTCGAGGAAGGATCTTTCATATTGAATAGATAAACTAATGGTCTATGGTCTGATTTTACCGTGAAATGTGTACCGTAGACATACGGCCGAAAATGTTTTTTAGCAAAATGTATTGCTAAAAGTTCTAATTCTATGATTGCCTTTTTCTGTTCGGCTTTATTGAAAGATTTTGATGCAAAGCAAATCGGTAAGTCATTATCTCCATGCTTTTGGCTTAATATAGCGCCACAACCACTCTTAGATGCATCTACGGTGATAATAAATTCTTTTGAAAAATCAGGGTATTGTAATAATTGAGGAGACATTAATGATAATCTTAATTTTTCGAAAGCATTTTCGCAAGCATCATCCCAAACAAATTCAACTTTTTTCCGATTTAGACAATTTAAAGGGGCTGCCAGTGACGCAAAGTTAGGTATAAAACGCCTATAATAATTTGCAAATGCAACGAATCGCCTAACAGCGTCCTTGTCTTTAGGCTTAGTGTATTTTTTAATTGCGTCTATTTTTGAGTCATCTGGCAGCAGGCCTTTGGAGGTGCATTTATGGCCTAAAAAAGTTACTTCAGAACGAAGGAAATTGCATTTGTTGGGATTTAACTTTAAATTGAATTTTCTATAAGTTTCGAAAACTTTTTCTAAATTTTTGAGGTGATGTGTCTCGCTACATCCGATGACGATAACATCGTCAATGTACATAAAAGCTTGATTTGGCGAAATGCCTGAAAATGCTAATGACATCATACGTGAAAAAGAGTTTGGTGCTATATTTAAACCGAAAGGTAAAACTTTCCAACGAAAAGCTCCTCGATCTGTACTGAAAGATGTAACGCCTCTAGAATTAACATGAAGTGGTATTTGGTGAAAACCAGAAAAAAGATCTAAAGTTGAAAAATATTTGGCTCTGCCAAGATTGTCGAGTATGTCGTCTACGCGTGCCAATGGAAATTTGTCTGCTATAAGCTTTTTGTTGACTGCTCTGAAATCAACGCACATACGATAAGACTTTTGGCCTGTAGGATCCTTTTTCGGCACCAAAATTAAAGGGCTGTTATAATTAGAAAAGCTGGGTTCTATTAAATCATTTCGCATTAAATTTTCGACTTGTTTGTTAATTTCTTCACGTTGTGTATATGGTAAACGATAATTTTTTATATAGACTGGATTTTTATCAGTTAAACGTAGCTTTTGTTCGTAAAAATTATTTAAAGTCATACGATCAGTTTTTAAAGCGAATACATCGGCATATTTTAAGCATAAATCTAGTAATTGTTTTTGAGCATAACCCGGCATTTGATTTTTCAAAATTTTCGTTAATTCCTCTACGCGTTTTTGATCCTTTGAAGTTTCATTGATTTTGTAGACAATGTAGTTGGTGATATCTTCCGTTACGATATTGCAATTGTTGACATGTTTTACTTCGTCAGTAATATTTAAAATTTTTATAACTGGATTATTTGTGTCAACAATGCACTTTGCCGTAAAAACACCACTACAGATCTCTTGTGAGTCTACAAAAACGGGATTGTCGCATTTTGGTAATTTAAATAACCGATAAACTTCACATCTCGGAGGAATAACTAAAGAATCAGTGCTTGTGCCGTGTAAAATTGGTATATTTGCGTTATCTAATCCGGTATTAATAGTTATGCTATCGCTTGCATAATTAATAATGCATTTATTTAATTTTAAAAAGTCTTTTCCGAGTATTCCGTCTGAAGGTATATTGAAATCGTCGTTAACTACATGTAAAGTATGCGGTATTAAAAATTTATATGCAATTAATTTGGTTTTTAGGGTTCCTAAAGTTGAAATTGTTTCTGCTGTTACGCCTGTTATATTAATAATTTCATTACTATTAAAGTTACAATTTTGAGATAAACTTGAAATTTTGATTAAAGAAATATCTGCTTGAGAACCTACTAGAAAAGTACACGGTTTGTAGGAATCGCTACATTGGAGTTCAATAAAATCTGAATAATTAAGGTTCAAGCAGTAGACGGATTTTAATATTTTTGAAGAAGATTCGGTTAATTGTCTAAATCGTGGTCCTGATCCCCCAGTGTTCGCTCCTGAGGGTCGTTCACGTTTAAAGCGCGTACATTGGCATTACTTCGCGAATTTGAACGTCTATTATCATTATTAGCATTATTGTTACTACTACTAGGCTGATTGTTTCTATTAGTGCTATATCTGTCATTATTACCTCTATTAGAATTATTGTACCCATAATTATTATTGTTGTAGTTATTTCTATTGTTATTGTTGAATCTTGCATTTGGATTGTTGTACCTACTATTGAAATTATTACCTCTATAATTTCCTCGAAAGCTACTTTGCCAATTACCTCGAGTACGGAATGCTAGTACTTGTCTTTCCTTAACTTCATTATTACGTTCAACAATCATTTTTGCAACTACGTCTTTTGAATCACTGAAGGTAGTTGAAGCCAGGATGGATTTGACCAATTCTGAACGAGTGTTCAACCTGCACACATTCACTGTTTGCTCTACGGCCATTTCATGTGCCTTGGCTTGTGTCATACCTTCAATAATCAAAGAACGTTCCAATGCGTCGGATAGTTTTTCAACGCGCTTAGCAAAGTCTGAGTAGTTATTATTGATGACATGTAAAGACGCGATTTTACCAGAAACAACTTTCGAGTTGTCGGGTTTTATTCTATTTCTCAAGGCAGTCTTTATGTCATCGACTGAATTTATTACGGTTGGTAATGCTTCGCGTGCTTTTCCCTCAAGTTTGGATTTCAAAAATGCAATAAAAGTGCTATTTAAATTTTCATCTGAGAAGACTTCAATTAATTTTATTTTGTCGATAAAAGATTCTAATGCCAGTGGATCGCCGCTGTAGTTGTCCCTAATAATTGAGGCGCAACTGGTAATGAATATCTTTTTCTGTTCTGAGGTTGCCATGATTGAAATGTTGTTATTCGATTGTAAATCTGAAGAATTATTTGTTGAAGGCAAAGTAGAAGAATTTAAAGTAGAGTGAAAATTGGAAAAGTCAGCTCCTGACTGAAAATTGGAAGTGCTAGTTAGTAGGTTGTCTGAATTATTAGACGGATTTGCTGAAGGCTGAGTGTGTATAGTATTAGTTACTGACTGAAAATTTGAATTATTATTTTCTGCGATATCTGAGTCATTAAATCCTAAAAAATCTTCTTGACGAGCTAATGAACACCTTCCTTTAGAGCTCGATTTATCGCTGGAATTGCCCTCAGAATCGGACATGTGTTTGAAACAGGGTAATTTTATTGAAAGTTATTTTAAAAGAAAAAAAATTTTGTAAATCAGGTAAGAATTTTGTAAATCCGAGTATTATTTGAAAATGCTGTTAATATTTGTCGCGTTTGGTATAAATTTTATAAAATGGTAAGTCTGGTTAAGAAAATTATATAATTTGTTTTTTTTGAAAACAAAGGAACATCCGGTCTGGGGATTTTCTCTAAATTATAGGCTAGAGAAATGCCTACCCCCCTTCCGTGCCGAAATTAGTCGGACTTACCGACTGTCCCCCACTAGGTTAGCCCCGCTAGCTAACCAATGGACAGGCTGTCCTAAAAAGGACACTTGGTCTGTGGTTTCTCGCCCCCCAGAATGGGCTTTGCAAAAGGAAATAAGCAAGCGTGTTCCGGTTTTATTTATTTTGTAGAAAACCGAAACAGGCTGGTATATTTTTTTTTCGGACTATTGGAAAAAAATATAAAAAAACCGCACTTGTTTTCACAAGCCTAACCAAAATTTTTCCGAATATACGGCGATGTTTACGACCACATCGCTTTATATTGAAGGTAAGAAAAGTATGACGTATATTATATCACGGACGCACCGCTTCTAATAAAATTTCCAAAATATTTTTATAATTCCCATAGCAATCGAACAAAATGAATGAAAATATTTTATTGTTTCCAAATTAAATTCAGTTTTTGTATATGAAGGCAAAAATTTCATTTCCTGGCATATCAGAGGACGATTTTATTATAAAAATAATAAATTTTTGATTTAAAGAGGCTTAGAAACAGATTTGCTGTGATAATAATAAATTCAATATTATTTTAATTTTTCTCAAAACCATTTCGTAGGCGTTGAGGTTATTTGTTTATAAATATTTAGAGTATACAAGTAAATTGCATGGTTCAATTATATACAGGTTGGCTCATCTCATCAGCTGATTTTATTTATGTCATTACATGGTCGAAGGGATTATCAAAAGGAGATGGCAAACTCAAAATGAAACCAACACATTGGCAACATTTTACTTACACATACAAAAACTGCTAAGTTTTATGTTTCCATTCCATACCATTCGCACCAACACCAATACACAGATTTTGACAATTTGAACAAACATATTTTGTTGCTTTACAGATGAGCCAACCTGTATATAGTTGAACCATGAGTAAATTGTTTACAAAATACGAAAAACTGTTTGTCAACTTTTTCGACATGGACATTTTTAAATTATTTTCATAAGCGTTTTTTTATTTTTTTCAATAACTGGACGCTTATTTCTAAATGATTTATAAACAAAAATTCACGGTTTTATAAGCTTAATGCAATTTCCATATTATTATAATAACCACTAAATTTCAAATATTTCCGAAAAGTTGCTGATTTAAATATTGCCAAAACAATAAAGTTTCAAGTAAATTTGCAACGCAAATCAATAGCTGAATGTTTGTATAGATAGGGCATTCGAAATTTATTAGTAGGCACATTAAAATATATAGTTGCTTACTGCTATGATCGGCCTTATGGCAAAACGCAAAACCCGAAATTTAAAATTTAGTTTACTTTGAATTATTATGCAAATTTTAAATTTTTATCAATGTTGGTAGAAATATATGTAAGAATAATTAGAAATAGAAATAAATGGTTACATACGTATATTTACGGCAGTTACCCCTTTCTGCTGCCGGTCTGGTACTGCTTTTTCATGGTGCTCCACTGCTGCCAATATACTCTCCGCTGCTGCTATTTTTGCTGGAGATTCCTCTGTCGGCGTTTACTCTTCCGGATTTTTCTTTCTCTGCTGATAAAGTTGATTTCACGGTTTAGCGCCATTATTTATTCGCCGTTATATTAAATGATTCCTGGCGTGATTATGTGCCGTTAACCATGCGATTGGCTTTTTTTTTTTTTTAGCGCTTTTGTTAGCTGTACACACCAGCATATATGTATATGTATATAAGCCAAAACTGCCGTGGCTTTATTATATTAAAAAGTTTTACGAAAATTTGTTTGTAGATAATTTTTTAAGTAGTTTGTATAAATTTTCGTGATATTTATGACATATTTGCATTTTTTTTTGCGTAGGGTTAAGTTTCCATGTATTTAGTTGAAAATGTCGAAATTTGTTAGAATTTAATATTAAGTAATGTAGTAAATTTTCGTAGTTTGAGTAGAAATTTTGAATTGTTTTCGCCAGTATTTCAAACTTGAACAATTTTTGTAATTTATTGATTTTATGCTTTTGTAGTAATTTTTTGAATTAGTTGAAAAAAAATGTTTTAATTTAATGTGTGTATTTCGTAAAGATTTGTTTTGCAAATACTTAGCTTAAAATTGTTTGTGGTATTTTTTTTGTTCAGAATTAATGGTGTTTACTAAATTTGTCCATACAGTTATGGTTCTTTACTTTGAAAGTTTTTTTTTTTTTTGAAAAATTTGTGTTTAAAGAATTTTAGACTTTGAATTTTTATGTAATTTTTTCATTTTGTACTTTTGTAGTTTTTTCTTCGTTTTAACATTTTTATATTTTTCCTTTATTTAAAACGACCCATGCACTATAGACTTTTGCCTTCTCACACTTATGCTGCTTCTTCCAGAATTTTGTCAAAATGGTCCAATAAAGGAGTCCAATGATGAGGGTTTCACTCTACGGCACTTCATAGTGTTTTTTTTTTCAGCACATTTATTACAATCTTCACGCATTTTACATATGTAAACTTTTAGACTGTCCAGTTTTTCCACTCTATTACAATCTGCAGATTGTGTCACGGTCGCCATGTAAAGTGGCATTTCGATGCCACTTATTTTGGGCTTGCAGCCACACGCACACACACACAGTAAAACACTATTTTAATACATTTTAGTTTCTTTTATTTAAAAAATATACTTTTGGTTTGTTCATACATATATATATATATATATATATATTGTTTTAAGTTCTTATTTTTATAATTTAGTTTTTCTGTCTTTCTAATTTGGTTCACTTTAGTTTTACTTAATTTTTAGCGTTTAGTTCTCACGCGGCGGCCGGCTCAATTCTAACTGAAAACTGTAGAAAAATGCTGACGCTTCAAAGCGACCCTGCCGCTATGCCAAAAGTGCATAGCGGTAAAATCGCATGATGCAGTGGCGTGATAGAGTCGAGTAACGGAAGATTCAGCCAATCAGAATTCTCTCCGTCATTCGACTCTTTCACCCAGTAACGCCAAGTGCATACATGCATGGTTGCATGTGGGGGTGATGCCAGCTATTTTAGTTTTTAGTTTTATTTTTAGTTTTTAGTTGGCTGGCTCTACATGACGCTACAGTGTGGTGCGAAAGCTAGGAACTTTTGTTTGAGATAACGTCTTATTTCTCAGATTGTAAAGGTTGTATATTGGGCTTTGCGTATACCCGCTCCTTTTAAAAAAAATTTTAAAACTTTAAAATAGTATAAGTGCCGCACAGGAAGAATATTTAATTTTTTGAATAGCTCCATAGAGTGTGTTAAACGACCAGCTTTACATATTCTTCGGATTAGATACTTCTGTAGGATTAAAAGCGGATGGATCTTACTAGCGTAGGCAACACCCCAACAACTGACTCCATATTGTAATTTTGAATGGATTAGTCCATGATACACCAATAACAATATTCTATTGGAACACAGTTTTCTTAAGTTATAGAAAGAACGAAGAGCTGATAACATATAAGATTTCATTGCAGAAATATGTGATGACCAACTTAGATTTTGATCGATTATAACACCCAAATATTTGAAATTAGAGGCGACTTCGATCTCAAAACATTTACTGTCGCAACTTATTTTCTCATCAAAACTGACAGTTTTGTTATTTTGAGTACAAGTAGTTGAACACAAACGATGCCGCATACATATAGAACTGTAAAAGATAACCTCGTTTTTGGGTATTTCCTTCCCGCAAAGGTTGAAATACATCAACTTCGTTTTGCTGCTTACCACGAGCTTATGCCTTGCGAACCAAGATCTTAAAAGGTAAACATCGTGATTAATATCAGCAAAAAGATTAAATTCATTTTTCGATCAATATGCGATGGCAATGTCATCAGCAAAAGCTGTTACTTTACCAATAAAAGGCAAAGAGAATATTGAATTAAAAAAAAAAAAAAAAAATATTGAATTAATGTACATTAAAAATAAGATTGGTCCAAGAACCGAACCCTGTGGAACCCCCAGGGTTATAGGCCTGGGTTCACTTAGATTATTTTCAACTTTAACTCTCTGAACTCTATTCTCTAGATATGGCGTAAACCAATTAATAATGTTACCACGAAAAGCTGCGTAGCTAAGCTTGCTTATTAGAATACTATGATCAACCATATCAAATGCCTTTGTTATGTCTACAAAGAGACTCGCACAACATTTTTTATCATCAATTGACTTATAAATAAAGGAAGAAAAATCTAGAAGAGCATCTTCAGTAGAAAGCCCGGAAATAAACCCAAATTGCTTAGGGCTAAAAAATTTAACTTTGATTAAATACGACAGCCCCCTATTTTATACTGCTTTCTCAAAAATTTTTGAAATTGAAGATAAAAGAGATATGGGCCTGTAGTTATTTTTGTCATTTTAATTCCCCTTTTTAAAGAGTGGTATAACCGTAGCGCATTTTAAGTGAGCAGGAAAAACTCCGGAGGCTATACTTAAATTAAATAAATATTTTAAAATATCAACATAGTTAAATGCTATGCTCTTTAACGTTCGATTTGATATGTTGTCATTACCACGTGAATTAGAGTTACTAAGAGATTAATTATATTAATAATTTCTGTGCCTGTAATGGCATCAAAGAAAATCCTGTTACTCGGCGGAAGGAATTCGGTATGTACTGGGTTTGTGTAGCAGGTGCAGGGCTTAGGATTACTGCTTAAATCGGAGGCTTTTCCTACGTTGACGAAGAAATCATTGAGTTCGTTTGCAACTTCCCGAGGCTCCGACACATCTACACCATTCACGTTTGATACGAGCGAGTCGCACTTTCTTTTAGAATTACGGTTTGTTATTCTACTTACAGCATCCCATTCTTTTTTGGAGTTACCCTGCGCCAAGAAAAAAAGGTTTTGAAAATATTTATCGCGCCTTGTACGTATTTCTTTGTTTCCCCTTTTAGTCAACAGACGCGACCGATTTCTTAGCTTAGTATTCGCCGGATGCCTGTTGCTTTTTTCCGTAATGTGTTTTTCAGCTTGTTCTTTTTTAATAGAGTTTGAGTGATCCAGGATTTAAGAGTTAAAGTTGATCTTTTAGGAAAAATAGAGATACTTGAGTAGTTTATGTGCATGGTAAGTGTTTCCATAAAAAAATTATATGCTTTGTCTACATTTGGCTCATTTAAAACTGTTTCCCATTTTTCAAAGCGAAGTGATTCATTTAAAACATAAAAATTAATTTTCGTAATAGTTGATAATATATCGCAATTGGTAATTCGCCTATTTGCATTTAAATTAGTAATTTGAATTCCGGCCATACAATGGTCCGAAATTCCAAAGTCAAGGTTTATACCAGCATGCATATTATCTTCAATATTACTAAATCTACCATAAACATGGTCTATACAGGTCTCTGATTCTGGCCTAGTAACCTCATGAATGAAGGAAAATAAACCATGTTCTGCGAGGATCGCAAGATAGTTGTCTAACATAGAATTGGTGCTCATTATTCAAAATTATCAAAATTAAAATCGCCTAATATAACGATATTTGATGCTTTTTCTCTACTTAAAAAAAGAGAGAATTCCTCATGGAACATTTTAAAAGGTAATGAGTGAAATCTATACAGACATACAAAAGTGAAAGGTACATTGCATATTTGCAATGAAATTTTTATTACATCAGCGCTTGATAGACTAAAGCAAGTAACTTCACACTCGTAAAAATCACGTATAAAAACTCCAACACCACCAGCATTATACGAGTCATTTGTATTTGCAAAAAATTTATAACCACGAATACTATAGACATTTATTTCATAAGAAAAAATCCAAATTTCTGAGACAAAAATAATATCGGGAAGACTAACAAAGGATTCGAGGTTGCAAACTAAGGAATCGAAATTCTGCCTGAGACTTCTTACATTTTGATGCAAAACTGTAAAGGTATTGTCTTCGGATGTTCATATATTAGAGTCATTGAAGACATTAATGACTGGGCTGTTATTCGTAAGAACAGATCTTATATTCATAATTTCGAATTAAAAATAAAACAACTATTGTAATAATAAAACTTAATTAAGATTGGTAACAGAAATATCTTCAAACGTTCTTATGATAACAGCTCTATCATTATCGTTTTTTTTCATTAAAAGTTTTGAATTATTTATCCATAGATATTTAAATTTCCGTTCCTTTTTTACCTTACTAGCAGCTATAAACAGAGCTCTGTAGTAATTTGTGAAGCTGTTGTTTATGTAAATGTTCTTTTTGCTAGCATCAGAAAATATCGACGTATTAAGCTTATTCCTGGCTGTTCGTTTGGCTTTCATATTTTTTTTCTTGCTTTCCATAGACTTAAGCTTAACGCAAACAATGCCACTACTTTTATTAGCATTAGTATGTTTCACGCTAATTTTTTCAATGTCATCATCCATTACCTGCACATTTAATGCAACGCTGAAAATTTTTTTTACTCATTCTTTTGCATTGTCTTTGTTTACATTTGGCACAGCTACAACGTCAATGGAATTCTCAAATTGTACTTGTTCTTTCCAGTTTAATCTACTCTCCAGCTTTTCAACTCTTTTTCTCAACTCTGCATTTTCTTCTTTGAGGTTTTGTATCGTATTTAGGCAAACAATGTTGATTTGCTTCAGGTCAAGTATCTCTTTGTACAAGAGTTGAAGAGTTATTTTTCCGTCATTTCCATCATCGCCTGCTGCTGCCTGCTCCGCTGTTTTTTTTTTCATGTTGTTGTGGAGCATTCGTAACGAGTACGTGTTGGCTTGCAGTCTGAGTTAGTGTTGTTGTTGGCTGCAATGATTTTCTTCGCATAGCCGTGCATCTGTCACAATTTTGTTTGGATTATTCCGTTCCACTCTTTCCTTGCATATCAAGCAAAACATTTTGAAAAACTTAAACGACTCAAAAATGACTAATAATTTAATAAAATTCAATTAATAAGTGAGCGCCCCACGATCACTTGCTTTCACTTTTAAACGGGTTATGAAATATCGTAACAATAAATTTTAGCTTGGGTTTTGACCACTTACTGCTTCGACTCTGAGTCACTAATGTGACATGGAAACGGCTTTGATCCCAACTAACTAGTCGGTCAGTTTGTAGCAGTTTTTGATGACAGTCTTTTTGACTTAATGAAAACCAAGCATAACTGTTTTTTTTTTTTTTTTAATGAAAAATATTATCGCTGTAAACTTGTTTCCACGTTAAAATATTGTCAATCTAAATTTTCCAAAATGTCACATTATTCTAATTTTATAGGGTTCTAAATATAAGTTGCTTTGTTTGTCCCAAGAGTATTGCACCATACACCATGGTAAGTGCCGCTAAATGTTTCCATACTGTCACATAGTTTTTACGGAAAAAACAATAAACATAACAAGTAAGGAAGGCTAAGTTCGGGTGTAAACGAACATTACATACTAAGCTGCCTAATTACGGCTTGCAAAACTTTTAAATTACCTTCCTTTAAAAGTGGGCGATGCCACGCCCATTGCCCAAAATTTACTAATTTTCAATTCTGCGTCATAAGGTCAACCCACCTACCAAGTTTCATCGCTTCATGCGTCTTTAGTAATGAATTATCGCACTTTTTCGGTTTTTCGAAATTTTGGATATCGAAAAAGTGGGCGTGGTTATAGTCCGATTTCGTTCATTAAATAGCGATCTGAGATGAGTGCCTAGGAACTAACATACCAAATTTCATTAAGATACCTCGATTAATTTATGACGTTACGGGGTACCGTTATACGAACAAAATTAATATACTCTGTGAGCTCTGCTCAGCTGAGTACAAAAAGCCAAACGCACATTGGAATCGGGGACATAAAAGAAAAGAAAGGAAACGAGAAACAAATAATAAGCCGATTAAGGTAAACTTGAAAATGCGGAGGGAAGAGAAAATAAGAGAGGGGGAGTGATAGACAGAAAAAAGGAAGGTGGATAGATAGAGAAATTCAGAACAATGTCTGTCGGGTTTGATCATACGGCTGGAAGTGTTTCATGTTTGTCTAAACGTTTTCGGGGTAAGCTGGTGCCGTTTAAAATAAAGTTCTGAGAAGCCAAAATTTTGTTTTCCTGTGGATTAATCTATAAGCTCGTATTTTTTCAAGGATCGTTGCTGTAAAACCTCTGCCGCTTTATATATTGTGACACAAGCCACCTCTTTCTGCCCAATGAGTCTACCTCAACGTTTGGTTTACATATATAAATGTTGGGTCTTGTCACTGTCAAGATCGTTCTTATTACAAGCCACCCAGATACTCATCCTCAACTGCATGCTATTATTCCAGATCGTCAAACATCTCATTGATGGCAGCAGTAACTGTCCATATTACTTGGTTCTGGAAAATGTGATGCTCTGAAGAGCCAGTCAGGAAAAGAAAATAAACCCTCTAACAAATGGAACTCCGGAGTCCGAAGGCGTTATGCTGCAGATGGGACAAGAATTAACACTTACATAAATTTATGAAGGCGAATATTGTCAAATGGGACTCCATTTTGTAATATTGACTTCCCCTCTCCGGTTTATTACGTAATGATGAAAAGCTAATATTATGTCATTCATCAGGCGCGTAACTTTAAATTTCAAGTAAGCTTAAGCTATTCAAAAGTATAAAGGTCTTTAGATAATTGAGTGCGATATGGACTTCTATGTAACTCCTTATTTTCCCACAATGTTCCAGCTCCGTCGTAAATGGGAAGGCCTTTGTTAAAGCAAGTCTGCTGTAAAATTTCATTAAATCAAAACCTATTTTACACAGGTTCCATGGAAAATTGAATTGGAAAATTTCCACGATTGAAACATACTAGTCTTCCACGTAAACAAACGAACTGTGTTAGTCTCCCGGTGGCGATAACGTCAATTGACCTTATGACCACTTCAATTGGCCATAATATTATTTGACTTTGCGACCTTTTTCAATTCGACCAGATATTTCTGTTTCACCTTATGATCATAAATTATTTTTGTTACGTCTTCCTGCATTTAGAGGCGACCAACTGAAAGTGAAGTTCTCGCTCCACAAATAATGAGCTGTATGAGCGTCTTGCTATCTAACGGCGTTTTATTTTCAGATAAAAATGTTACCATCTAACTTTTGACCTGGGTCAACCAGAGTTTTGCGCAATGGCTGAATTTGTAGTTAAAGATACCCCCTTTCCTATTCAGTGGGAAATATTTTGTGAAAGTAGGACACAAACTAACGAGAGAGCCGAGAAGAAGACGACATTATTTTCAGACAAGAAAACAACATTAGGGGCGATCCAAAAATAACCCGACGTACCTAAGTGGAGTAAGAGCTTAAGGTCAGCGTCACGCTCTGTTACGTGCGCATGCAAGCAAGCGTCACTATGCGTCACGTTATTTATGTGTGGAACCCAAGGCGTACCATGTAAATGGATACAAATTATTCGGCTGTCAACAACAAATAAAAGAATGAGGCGACTTATAAGAAATTTCAATGTATTTTAATTTTCCAACCAATTATTTATATAATTTTGTATTTATTTTACTTGAAATCATTGCACGTTTTATGGCTGCGATATCGTGACTAATCTCTCTAGCTTTTGTGTATCTTTGTGGTTTTATTATGGATCTTGAAATGCACGCGTGAACACTCTGACAAGGCAATCAGAATTATCTTGCATCTATGAAGAAGAAGAGGTATATAATAGCATAAGATTTATTACATAATATTCGTAAATAATTTGAAGGATTCTTTCTAACAAAACAATGAACGAAACTTCTTGCACTGTTTAAATATTTACAAAACTATAAAAGTTAAGAATGTGAGATTTTACAAATTTTTGTATAAAAGGCCGATTGGACTTTCAAAAGTCATACACTTGTCTTCAAGCAGTTCTTTATCTAAACAACAATGAATTCATCAATCTTCCTATTCGCTCTCGTTTTAGCTTTCGCTTGCTTTGCATTCGTTTGTGCAGCCGGTGTTGGTTCAAATGTCAGCTCTCAGTTAGGAACCACAGTCTGTGATCTGATTAAAAACCTTCTTATTAACGGCGTTGCTGATGGTAGTGTTAATGCACACGTGCTATCTGAGATAGGAGACCTCCTCTGTGGTGATTCACAAGGCGCATCTCTTTTGGGAGGCAAAGTGCTCGGTGCTGTTCAGGGCCTCTTGGGTTAGAATGGCAATAATTGGATGACACCACGCAGCTGTTGTTGGAGCAATCTGATGGCCTCACAATAATCCTATATAACATTTAACTACTTTATTTGAAAATAAAATTAATTTTAAAATTTGCTCGTTTTCACTTTAAAATTATATGTTTTTTTACTCCTGTAGAAATTGTGTAGGATCAAATATGATGCGCACCTACTGCGTGGTAAGTACCTATAGTTGCGCGCCCTTAATCAATCTGGATCCTGCGTTTGTGCAGCCTGGGCAAAATAAGCAACCAACGCCCAAAATGTGGTTTTGCAAACGGTCTGGACCTTAATTTACGGCAGAAAAAATAATTAAAAAAATTTTTAAGTTAAACGGTTTTACTGAAATGAATTAAGTAATAATAATACTAAAAGCTAGAAAATAATTAGGTAGGTCCAAGGTATTATCCATCCGATCTAGGGCGTTGATCAGACAAATAAATAAAAACGTGAGTCGCGTCAGATTTCTATTAATAGTCAACCGCTCATATCTCTACAAGTGATATTTTCATATATGGGTAAGGCTTTTTCAACTGAGCACCGTTTTCATCAAAGTCAATATTTTGCGATGATATTTGGTCAGCGCCGAGTCTTGTGGTCGAGAAGAACACTGTATGATTTTTTTTTTGCAAAATTCTGCATGGCTTTTTTTTTAATTGGCAATTAAATATTTTTGGATTGTTTTGGGAAATTAATTGTTTATCCGAAAGTAAGCGTCCGAATGGGACAATTTTTTGGTATAGATTCAAAAGACATTCAAGTATAGGGTAAAATTATTATTTTTTTTTTTTTTGCAAAAATTGTTTTTGTTGTTGGTTTGCAATAAATTTCCTATAAACAATTGAATATTTAAACAATTTTAAAGAACAGCTAATATAAAATCCATACGAAAAAAATGCTTGATATACGACATACTTTGAACACACTGCTTTGTTTTAGGAAACCTTTAGTACTAAACATTTTTTTGTCAGTAAAGAAAATAAAAATAAAATAAAAAAATTTCAAGCACTTCCTTTATATAAATGAACAAAAAACAGCGAAAAATGTCTCCTTATAAAGATACATATTCTTCCTAAACTTTGATTTTTAAATTTTGACATAGAAATTACAAAAATATTTGTGAGATATAAAAATACAAAAGTGGAGCACACATTACTTGGATTGAAACGTTGGTAGGAAAGGAGATATTATTAGTTAATCAATTGCGCTCCACCTTTATATTTTTACTTCTCATAAATATTTTTTGCAATTTCTATGTCAAAATTTAAAAATCAAAGTTTAGCATGAAAATGTCTTTATATAAGGAAACATTTTTCGCTGTTTTTTGTCCATTTATATAAAGGAAGTGCTTAAAATTGTTTTATTTTATTTTTATTTTCTCCTTTTCTTACATTTTCTCGGTGTCTTGACCTATCTGTTTAAGTTTCTAAATATCTCATCCCGTGCGCCCCCTAGCGAATCTTTGTATCGTGTTATCGGCTGTATGGTGCATCAATCGATTGCAAGATTTGTATGAAAAGCGGACAAACATTCAATCGACCTAATATAAAGGAAGTAAAAATAAAAATAGAATTTTTAATAACTATTTTGTTTGCATTGATATTAACTACGAGCATATTGGTGAACAAAATGCCGAAACCAAATCACTGCTGTAATCCCTTTCAAAAAAATAACCATAATAGAGTGTACACAAATTCTGCTATAATAACCATAATAGAGTGTACACAATGCATTAGTGTGATGGTGTGGTGATATAAGGTCAACGGCCATAAGGTCAACTGGCCTTATTACCACTTTGAATGGCCATAAGTTTGATTGAAACTTTGCACTCGTATCAAGGCTCGATGACAATGCATTAGTGTGATGGTGTGGTGATATAAGGTCAACGGCCATAAGGTCAACTGGCCTTATTACCACTTTGAATGGCCATAAGTTTGATTGAAACTTTGCACGCGTATCAACGCTCGATGAGAATGCAATAATGTGATGGTGGGGTGACATAAGGTTAACGGAGATAGGGTCAATTGAACTTATGACTGCCCCAAATGGCCATAGATTTGAAACCTTGCACATAATGCGAAAAACGCATTCCTTTATTAGTGATAGAAGTGGATGCATGGCACATCTACGAAAGAGCATACTGGAGCCCTTTTTAACACGATTTTATTAGCTTGACCTTTATCTATCTAGCTAGCGCTGTCGCGCAAAAGGACTATTTGCACCGTGGCCCGTTCAGATTTCTCCACGTTGACCACTTTCCAGTTCTTGGTCGGTAGACCAGGGTTGTACTCCTGGGGCAGCTCCAGGATGTCAGCTGGGTCCGCTGGCGTCACTGGAACCCAGGATCTAGTCCTTGGTCGTGAGGGGATATCACGCGCCTCCACTACTTTGAGGCGCGCGCCCGGATATACCACCCCTATCAGCATGACGCCAGCCCTATAGAGGTTTACCGACCTGGCGTCGTTACAGGCAATTAGCTTGACATTGCCCTGGAATCACCCTGCATCGATGTAAGATGGCGGTGGACCAGGGTTGTCTTTATTAACCTTAACGGCCACCGTATCGAGCGCGGCCTCGATACACTTCCACTGTTGTTTCGTGATCCTACCATCTTCGCTGCTCTCGTCTATAATGCCTATGATCTGCCGACCCTTGGCAATTTCGGCGAAAGACGCGTCCAGCCTCCCTGCGTCTTGGCCCTTTTCGGTGCCGTGGGGTTGGATTCATCCATGAACCGCTGGCATTTCGAGGTTTCATCACTCTCGACTAAAACTTTTAAAATTACTTGAACTAAAAAATTGAGAATAAATAATAGTTTAAAAAAAAAACTAAAAAAACACGCTTTTATAGCTAACCGAACTAAAAAGTAGAAAAGAATTTTCAATTAAAAAGTTTTTATATAACAGTAATAGAAGGTCAAACAATCATTTATAGTTAATCACCTCAAAATAAAATTATAATAAAATTTAAGTTATTAACAGAATAATTTATTTCAGAGTAAAAAGCGTGGGGTGCATTTGACTACATTTCATATCTTTCCTCTCAGATAGTTGCCAATAGAATGATTCTAACATTCAATATCAAGCACACCACGCTTTTTACTGTGAATTAAATTATTCTGTTAATAATTTAACACTTTTTAATTGAAAATTTTTTTCTATTTTTTAGTTCGGTTAGCTATAAAAGTGTGTTTTTTTAGTTTTTTTAAACTATTATTTATTAAATTTTGGCATAGAAATTGCAAAAAGAAGTAATAATATAAAGGTGGAGCGCAATTGATTCACTAATAATATCTCCTTTCCTACCAACGTTCCAATCCAAGTAATGTGTGCTCCACTTTTGTATTTTTACATCTCACAAATATTTTTGTAATTTTTGTCAAAATTTAAAAATCAAAGTTTAGGAAGAATATATCTCTATATAAGGAGACATTTTTCGCTGTTTTTTGTTCATTTATATAAAGGAAGTGCTAAAAATTTTTTTATTTAATTTTAATTTTCTTTACTGAAAAAAAAAATGTTTACTAAAGGTTTCCTAAAACAAAGCAGTGTGTTCAAAGTATGTCGGATCTCAATCATTTTTTTTTTGTAGATTATCCCAGAAATGGTTTTTATATTAGCTGTTCTTTAAAATTTCCGCCTGCAAGGCGGAGAAATTGTTTAAATATTCAATTGTTTATAGGAAATTTATTGCAAAGCAACAACAAAAAAAATTTTTGCAAAAAAAAAAAATAATAATTTTACCCTGTACTTGAATGTCTTTTGAATCTATACCTAAAAATTTTCCCTTTCGGATAAACAATTAATTTCCCAAACCAATCCAAAAATATTTGATTGCCAATTTAAAAAAAAAAACATGCAGAATTTTGCAAAAAAAAAAAATCACACAGTGTTCTTCCCGACCACAAGACTCGGCGCTAACCAAATATCATCGCAAAATATTGACTTTGGTGAAAACGGTGCTCAGTTGAAAAAGCCTTACCCATATATGAAAATATCACTTGTAGAGATATGAGCGGTTGACTATTCATTGAAATCTGACGCGACCCACGTTTTTATTTATTTGTCTGATCAACGCCCTAGATTGATGAGGAGTGTGATGGCTAGTACCTTGGACCTACCTAATTATTTTCTAGCTTTTAGTATTATTATTACTTAATTCATTTCAGTAAAACCGTTTAACTTAAAATTTTTTTAAAATTATTTTTCTGCCTTAACCTAAGGTCCAGACCGTTTGCAAAACCACATTTTGGACATTGAATGCTTTCGTTGCCCAGGCTGCACAAACGCAGGATCCAGATTGATTAAGGGCGCGCAACTACGGTTACTTACCACGCAGTAGGTGCGCATCATATTTGATCCTACAAAATTTCTACAGGAGTAAAAAAACACATAATTTTAAAGTGAAAACGATTAATTAATTTTATTTTCAAATAAAGTAGTTAAATGTTATATAGGATTATTGTGAGACCATCAGATTGCTCCAACAACAGCTGCGTGGTGTCATCCAATTATTGCCATTCTAACCCAAGGGGCCCTGAACAGCACCGGGCACTTTGCCTCCCAAAAGGGATGCGCCTTGTGAATCACCACAGAGGAGGTCTCCTACCTCAGATAGGACGTGTGCATTAACACTACCATCAGCAACGCCGTTACTAAGAAGGTTTTTAACCAGATCACAGACTGTGGTTCCTAACTGAGAGCTGACATTTGAACCAACACCGGCTGCACAAACGAATGCAAAGCAAGCGAAAGCCAAAACGAGAGCGAATACGAAGACTGATGAATTCATTGTTGCTTAGATAAAGAACTGCTTGAAGACAAGTGTATGACCTTTGAAAATCCAACCGGCCTTTTATACAAAAATTTTTATGAAATTGTAGAACAAAGATTTGCTAAAATCTCACTTTCTTAACTTTTACAGTTTTGTAAATATTTAAACAGTGCAAGAAGTTTCGTTCTTTGTTTTGTTAGAAAGAATCCTTCAAATTATTTACGAATATTATGTAATAAATCTTATGCTATTATATATCTCTTCTTCTTCATAGATGCAAGATAATTCTGATTGCCTTGTCAGACTATTCACGCGTGCATTTCAAGGTCCATAATAAAACCACAAAGATAATCAAAAGCTAAAAGGATTAATCACAATATCGCAGCCATAAAATATGTAATGATTTCAAGTAAAATAAATACAAATTAAATAAATAATTGGTTGGAAAATAAAAATAGAAATTTCTAATATGTAGGATGCCTTATTCTTTTATTTGTTGTCGACAGCCGGATCATTTTTATCCATTTACATGGTACGACTTGGGTTCCACCCGCAAATAACGTGACGCGCAGTCAGCTGCTTTGGACGCCCCTTCCCTTCCTACGTGACGCATAGTGACGCTTGGTTGCTTGCGCCCGTAACAGAGCGTCACGCTGACCTTAAGCTCCTACTCTAGGTGCGTCATGTTATTTTTGGATCGCCCCTAATGTTGTTTTCTTGTCTGAAAATAATGTCGTCTTCTTCTCGGCTCTCTCTCGTTAGTTTGTGTCCTACTTTCACAAAATATTTCCCACTGAATAGGAAAGGGGGTATCTTTAACTACAAATTCAGCCATTGCGCAAAACTCTGGTTGACCCAGTTCAAAAGCTAGATGGTAACATTTTTACCAGAAAATAAAACGCCTTTAAATAGCAAGACGCTCATACAGCTCATTATTTGTCGTGAGAGAACTTCACTTTCAGTTGATCCCCTCTAAATCCAGGAAGACATAACAAAAATAATTTATGGTCATAAGGTGAAACGGAAATACCTGGACAAATATAAGGAGTTGCATAGAAGTCCTTATCGCACTCAATTATAAAAAGACTTTTATACTTTTGGATAGCTTAAGCTTACTTGAAATGTAGAGTTACGCGCCTGATGAATGACATATTATTAGCTTTTCATCATGATGTAATGAACCAGAAAGGGGAAGTCAATATTACAAAATGGAGTCCCATTTGACAAATATTCGCCTTCATAAAATTATGTAAGTATTAATTCTTGGCCTATCTGCAGCATAACGCCTTCGGACTCTAGTTCCATTTGTGAGAGGGCTTATTTTCTTTTCCTGACTGGTTCTTCAGAGCATCACATTCTCCAGAACCAAGTAATATGGACAGTTACTGCTGCCATCAATGAGATGTTTATCGATCTGGAATAATATCATGAAGTTGAACATGAGTATCTGGGTGGCTTTTAATAAGAACGATCTTGACAGTGTATGGTCCCAAGACCCAACATTTATATATGTAAACCAAACGTTGAGGTAGACTCATTGTGCAGAAAGAGGTGGCTGGTGTAACAATATATATAGGGGCAGAGGTTTTACAGTAACGATCCTTGAACAAATGTTGGCTTATAGATTAACCCAATGGCAAACAAAACTTTGGCTTATCAGAACTTTATTTTAAACGGCTCCAGCTTACCCCGAAAACGTTTAGGCGAACATTAAACACTACCAACCGTATGATCAAAACCGACAAACATTGTTCTGACTTTCTCTATCTATCCACCTGCCTGTTTTCTGTCTAGCACTCTCTTATTTCCTCTTCCCTCCGAATTTTCTAGCTTACCTTAATCGGCTCATTAAATTTCCCTATCCATTACGTTCTTCCGTAAACCTTCCCGTTTTTCCTCTCACACCATGCTCTTATTCTTTGTTTTCGCTTTGCTTTTTACATTACAAAGATAGTAAAAAAGTAGCAAAATGGTACCAAAAATGTTCCCTCCTTACAACTTTAAAAATCTAGACCGGATTATGAGGGCCGTCAAATTTTTGTTGTTGTGCTAATGACTTCGCCTGTCTGGTTTAACTTCGTCATGGGCAGAAAGTATTTTTGTATTATTGTAAGCCGGCTTGCTTAAGTTTGTGAACCGTATTTTGTTGGCATACTGTACCAATTACCTACACCGAAAGAAATATCGCCCGTAAAGACAGCAAATCAGGTTTGTTGTTCTTGTACTAACAGTTATTCAGTAAAATTTATCGCATAAAGGTTAATTCAACGGAGTTTTTTTTGTCAAGAGGACAATTTTATATAGTCACTTTAACAGAAGAAAAACTGTTGGTCTAAAGTTAACAATATTCAGTAAAAGTTACAGATTCTCAATCAAAGAACTGATTTGCTCGGTTATTTCAACAGCGAAGAACTGCCAATACTATGGAAATGCAACAGTTAATTTTAAAGAGAAAATTATGCTCACGGCGCTCACTACTTTGTTCTTATGACTCTCGTGCACAAAATTTTCTGTAATATTAACATTCACTGTTATATTTAAACAGTTTTCATTAGTCTTTTTAAGGCGAAAATTGAAAATTGTAAAAGTTTTTTTTCATTTGATGAACTTTCATTTGTTGATTAAAACGGTTAATTCAGAATCGACAATTTGCGCAAAGTTGATTCAACAGCTTTTTGCGATGGAAAAAAAACTACCGGAAATATCGGTTGAATTACCCAGTTTTTCCGTTGATTTAACCAGCTTTTTTCTTTCAGTGCATACAAAATACCTGTCCCACTCTTACTGCTCGATATTCAAAATGAAAAAATATTCAAACAAAAAAACAACGCAAAAAACTTAATTGTTTGTCAATGAATCAAAGCGAATTCAGTACCAGGTGTTGTTATCCAAACAGCTGATTGCTTCCTTTTGATTATTTTCCATACAGAACTTTGTACTTTAATATGTCAGTTAATCGAAATCAATTAAATTTTCTCTTGACTTGACATTCTTCTGTACGGCGAATTGGTTGAATTCGCTTTGCCACCACCTAGTACGGATTCGCCGTGCAGTGATTACATTTCCGCTTATGCAAATGTGTTTGCCGTCCGTCTTGACTACAAAGTAAGAATTAAAATGGCAAATTTGACATTAAAACTTCATTTGCCAACATGTTGACAGTTTATTCTCGTTTTCCACCTGGCGTCCCATCTCTAAACACTGCCACACGCGCCGTGGGGAATAATTAAACGGGTTATGAAATATCTTAACAAAGAATTTTAGTTTGGGTTATGACCACGTCACTAATGTGACATTATGGAAACGGCTTTGATCCCAACTAATTATTCGGTCAGTTTGTAGCAGTTTTTGATGACAGTTTTTTGGACTTAATGAAAACCAAGCATAACTGTTTTTTTTTTTTTTTTGACATGAAAAATATTTTCGCTGTAAACTTTTCTCCACGTTAAAGTATTGTCAATCTAAATTTTCCAAAATGTCACATTATTCTAATTTTATAGGGTTCTAAATATAAGTTGCTTTGTTTGTCCCAAGAGTATTGCACCATACACCATGGTAAGCGCCGCTAAATGTTTCCATACTGTCACATAGTTTTTACGGAAAAAACAGTTAACATAATAAGTAAAGAAGGCTAAGTTCGGGTGTAACCGAACATTACATACTCAGCTGCCAAATTACAGCTTGCAAAACTTTTAAATTACCTTGCTTTAAAAGTGGGCGATGCCGCGCCCATTGCCCAAAAATTTACTAATTTTCTATTCTGCGTCATAAGGTCAACCCACCTACCAAGTTTCATCGCTTTATCCGTCTTTAGTAATGAATTATCGCAATTTTTCGGTTTTTCGAAATTTTGGATATCGAAAAAGTGGGCGTGGTTATAGTCCGATTTCGTTCATTAAATAGCGATCTGAATTTACTCAAAATATCGTGTTCACGGACAGACGGGCGGACATGGCTAAATGAATTTCTTTTCTCGCCCAGATAATTTTGATATATAGAAGTCTATATCTATCTCGATTAGGTTATGACGTTACGGGGTACCGTTATGCGAACAAAATTAATATACTCTGTGAGCTCTGCTCAGCTGAGGACAAAAAGCCAAACACACATTGGAATCGGGGATATAAAAGAAAAGAAAGGAAACGAGAAAACAAATAATAAGCCGATTAAGGTAAACTTGAAAAAGCGTAGTGAAGAGAAAATAAGAGAGGAGGAGTGATAGACAGAAAAAAGGGAGGTGGATAAATAGAGAAATTCATAACAATGTCTGTCGGGTTTGATCAGAAGGCTGGAAGTGTTTCATGTTTGTCTAAACGTTTTCGGGATAAGCTGGTGCCATTTAAAATAAAGTTCTGATAAGCCAAAGTTTTGTTTGCCATTGGGTTAATCTATAAACTCATATTTGTTCAAGGATCATTGCTGTAAAACCGCTGTCGCTTTATACATTTTGACACCATCCACCTCTTTCTGCCCAATGACCTCAACGTTTGGTTTACATATTATAACGAATTTAGGGAAATTCCGCTTGTTTGAAAACTTCTGCTAACGTTGGAATCGCTAAATTGTCGAATAATTAATCCCAATATTCAGTAATGCAAAATGGTCTTTATTAGACTACTTTGAGGGTACTTCACAATAACACTTATACTTCACTACTAATTGCGTGTTTAAATCAAACTGATTAGTCATTCCTCAGCTTGCGCTGCTTTTATACTCTCTGTTGCATCGTCCGCATATTTCTCTAAAGGTCTAGACGTTACCTCTTCTAGAATTGTTGTATCTTCTTCTTGGTAATTTTAGTTATATGCGTGTGTGTGTGTGAGTAAGAACTTCGGCTGATGACTACATGTATGTGTGTGTGAGACATCTCTTCACTTCGAGCTGCTGGTTTTGTGTGTGCATTACTTCTCGTCGCCTTCCATGTATGTGTGTAAATGATTAAATTGATGTGTTGACGTACACAAGGGTGACAGTTTGGTTAAGGTTTTTGTTGTTGTGCCTTTACTTACTAACACCTTAGTGATGCTAAAATTTGCAACAATATATAAATGTTGGGTCTTGGAACCATACTGCCAAGATCGTTCCCACAATGTTCTAGCTCAGTCGTAATTGGAAGGCCTCTATTAAAGGAAGTCTGGGAAATTGCAGTAAATCAAAACCTGTTGTTGCTATTGTTGTAGCAGTGCTTCGCCCCATCCAATAGTTGCGACCTATCACAAATTGTCATAAATGTCCTCTGACGGGAGTCCAAGGAAACTTGCTGTTTCAACAGGGGGGACCATAGTGAAAGGGGTGTTAGAGGCGTCGGTTCCACATTACAATTGAAGAGATGGTTGGTATCATGTGAAAACACATTGCAAGTAGTATATATCCCCTATTTGGGGGTCGAGGGGGTTGAGCTGTCTTATAATGTCACATTATCTCTGAGGAGTTGCGCCCTCCGCCAGAAAATGTGGCCGGAAGCGGATTCGATGGCCTTGCGGAAAACACGCTCCCCTTGACGGGCATCAGTCGGGATAGGGAGGGCAGCAAAACGATTGTCAATATAAGATTTGTAATCGTTCCCCTTTCCTTTCTTAAATTGAAAGTGAGTTTTTCAGTGGTGATGAAGTCGGCAGATCCCTCGAGCAAAAGGAGTATGGGTAGGAGGTCGTTACCAGTTGACGCAGTTTACTAGTCCTGCGTTCACGATTGTCAAATCTGGCGAACTGTAACAGCTTCATACCATACGATTGGGGGCTTATCCATTTATCGTGCAGAACATCGTTTCTTCTATTTGGTCTGCCAACATCACTCCCCTGCGGTCCGCCTCTTAGAATGCCATAGATCGTGGTGGGCATTGAAATCGCCTACGATAATGCGATTATCACCAGTGAGTAGTGCGATGATGTCGGGGCAGTATCCACTGGGGTAACAGATGACAAGAGGGATGTAGGTGTTGATGATTTCTAAATTTACATCATCTGACCGGACAGATATGCCTTGATGTTCCAGGACCTGTCCCTGCGGCCGGTGTCGGGATAAAATAGATTATATTGCACAGAGTGGCGATAAATGTGAGACCACCTCCATTTCTGCTCTCGCGATCCTTTCTCTGGACGTTATACCCAGAGCAAGTCTGCAAAGCAGATCTTGCCGTGAGTTTGGTCTCTTGGATCGCTGCAATGCGGATGTTATGCTAAGCCGGAGATTACGGGACGCCCACCGGCGGTGGGTGTGAACAGCCAGGAGCCACAAAAGATTTGTAAGAACATCCCTTCCGGCGCAACCATCCCTTACACGTGACACACTGACAAGAATGTGACCATCCTAAAAATATTATTTTCCTGCAAACGCAGCAAAACCATTTCTCTGGACCAGGATCAGGTACAGTTCCTGGATCGGGTTTGATACCTTCCCGGAGCAGGAGAATATGGCGCAGTCCAGATCAAAACTTCTTTTTGACTCAGGTTCAATGGAGAATTGAATTGGAAATTTACACGATTGAAACATGCTAGTCTTTCACGTAAACAAGCGAAACTTCAGTTGGCCATAACATTATTTGACTTTGCGACCTTTTTCAATTTAACTTACATTTGACCAGATATTTCCGTTTCATCTTATGACCATAAATTATTTTTGTTATGTCTTCCTGAACGAAGTTCTCGCTCGACAAATAATGAACTGTATGAGCATATGAGCATCTTGCTATCTAAAGGCGGTTTCTTTTCTGGTAAAAATGTTACCATCTAACTTTTGATCTGGGTCAACCAACCTTTTGCGGAATGGCTGAATTTGTAGTTAGAGATACATCCTTTCCTATTAAGTGGGAAATATTTTGTGAAAGAGCACGCAAACTTACGAGAGAGCCGAGAAGAGGACGACATTAATTTCAGACAAAAAAACGGCATTTGGGGCGATCCAAAAATAACACGACGTGCCTAAGTGGAGTAGGAGCTTAAGGTCAGCGTCACGCTGTGTTACGGGCGCAAGCAAAGCGTCACTATGCGTCACGTAGGGAGAGAAGGTGCGTCGGAAAGCAGCTAACTGCGCGTCACGTTATTTATGGGTGGAACCTAAGTCGTACCATGTAAATGGATAAAAATGATCCGGCTGTCGACAACAAATAAAAGAATGAGGCGGCCTACATATAAGAAATTTCTATTTTTATTTTCCAACCAATTATTTACATAATTTTGTATTTATTTTATGGCTGGGGATATTGTGATTAATCCTTCTAGCTTTAGTCTGACAACGCATTCAGAATTATCTTGCATCTATGAAGAAGAAGAAGCATATAAATGTATTTGAACAGCTTTTTCTAAGACAATGAACGAAACATCTTGCACTGTTCAAATATTTACAGAATTATTATAAAAGTTAAAAAAGTGCGATTTTGGCAAATCTTTTGTCTACAATTTCATACAAATTTTTGTATAAAAGGCCAGATGATTTTCAAATGTCGTACACTTGTCTTCAAGCAGTTCTTTATCTAAGCAACAATGAATTCATCAATCTTCGTATTCGCTCTCGTTTTGGCTTTCGCTAGCTTTGCATTCGTTTGTGCAGCCGGTGTTGGTTCAAATGTCAGCTCGCAGTTGGGAACCACAGTCTGTGATCTGGTTAAAGCTCTTCTTAGTAACGGCGTTGCTGATGGTAGTGTTAATGCAAACGTCCTATCTGAGGTAGGAGACCTCCTCTGTGGTGATTCACAAGGCGCATCTCTTTTGGGAGGCAAACTGTCCGGTGCTGTTCAGGGCCTCATGGGTTAGAATGGCAATAATTGGATGACGCCACGCAGCTGTTGTTGGAGCAATCTGATGGCCTCACAATAATCCTATATAACACTTAACTACTTTATTTGAAAATAAAATTAATTTTAAAATTTGCTCCTTTTCACTTTAAAATTATGTGTTTATTTCCTCCTGTAGAAATTTTGTAGGATCAAATATGAAGCGCACCTACTGCGTGGTAAGTAACCATAGTTGCGTGCCCATACTCAATCTCGACCCTGCGTTTGTGCAGCCTGGGCAACATAAGCAACAAACGCCCAAAATGTTGTTTTGCAAGCGGTCTCGACCTTAGGTTACGGCAGAAAAAATAATTTAAAAAAATTTAAGTTAAACGGTTTTACTGAAATGAATTAAAAAATAATAATACTAAAAGCTAGAAAATAATTAGGTAGGTCCAAGGTATTAGCCATCCAATCTAGGGCGTTGATCTATGAATAGTCAACCGCTCATATCTCTACAAGTGATATTTTCATATATGGGTAAGGCTTTTTCAACTGAGAACCGTCTTCACCAAAGTCAATATTTTGCGATGATATTTGGTCAGCGCCGAGTCTTGTGGTCGAGAAAAACACTGTGTGATTTTTTTTTTGCAAAATTCTGCATGTTTTTTTTTTTAAATTGGCAATTAAATATTTTTGGATTGTTCTGAGAAATTAATTGTTTATCCGAAAGTAAGCATCCGAATGGGACAATTTTTTAGGTATAGATTCAAAAGACATTCAAGTACAGGGTAAAATTATTTTTTTTCCAAAAATTGTTTTTGTTGTTGCTTTGCAATAAATTTCCTATAAACAATTGAATATTTAAACAATTTCTCCGCCTTGCAGACGGAAATTTTAAAGAACAGCTAATGCAAAAACCATTTCTGGGATAATCTACGAAAAAAATGCTTGAGATCCGACATACTTTGAACACACTGCTTTGTTTTAGGAAACCTTTAGTACTAAAATTTTTTTTCAATAAAGAAAATAAAAATAAAATAAAAAAATTTTAACCACTTCCTTTATATGAATGGACAAAAATCAGCGAAAAATTTCTCCTTATATAGAGACATATTCTTCCTAAACTTTGATTTTTAAATTTTGACATAAAAATTACAAAAATATTTGTGAGATGTAAAAATACAAAAGTTGGTAGGAAAGGAGAAATTATTAGTCAATCAATTGCGCTCCACCTTTATATTATTACCTCTTTTTGCAATTTCTATGCCAAAATTTAAAAATCTAAGTTTAGCAAAAATATGTCTCTATATAAGGAGACATTTTTCGCTGTTTGTGTCCATTTATATAAAGGAAGTGGTTAAAATTTTTTTATTTTATTTTTATTTTCTCCTTTTCTTACATTTTCTCGGTGTCTTGACCTATCTGTTAAGTTTTACAATTGTAGCTCAATGAGAACTTACATAAAAATCAATCTCAAAAAGAACCATAATAGAGTGTACACAAATTTGGTTCGAATTAGTGATAAAATTGTTAAATTTGTCGAACGTGCAGGAAATATTTACAAAACGGAAAATTACATTCGTCTCCTAATGTAAGTAATGTTCATACCTTCAGCAAAGGTTATAAAAATGTTGTATGTCACGTAGATAAATTCCACTGTTGAAGACTATTCGCAAAATAATGTGGAAAATCCTACGCACGACCGTGAAAAAAGCGATTCTCATTTTATATGCGGGGCAGCTGATAGTGCCATTAAAATTGGAAAAGTCAATAAATTTCTTCAAAAATGCGCGTAATCCCGTTGAAAATTCGGCGGATATCCAAATCATCGAGATCAGATCGACAAAAAATTTTATCACGTGTCGATTACATTGAGAATACTGCCATTATTAGTTTTGAAAAAAGTACTGATCAGACCAATTGTGAAGAGTTACGACATTCATTTAATGCTCAAGAAAAGCACAGAGATAAAATATATGTGCTAACTTTTGTCCTAGAATCATGGGCGATTAAACAAATTCGTAAATTTTTTCATATGTCTCGACAAATGGCCTCTTCAGCGAAAAAACCAAGAAAATCCGATGGCATTGGCTCCCGACCTGATGTAAAAAAGGTCGACACATGGACCCAAATATAAAAGAAGCTGTTCAGAACTTTTATAAGTCTGATTCAATAAGTCGCATGACTGCGGGTGTGAAAGAACATAAATCGGTCAATATCTGGAGCTCGGACTCAGGAACAGAAAAGGCTATTAACTGATAAAATAAAAAATATTCAAAAGCAGTTCTGTAAGATGTCCCCAAACATACAAATATCACATTCGAAATTTAAAAAATTACGACCACCAGAGTGCATTTTTGTGGGTCCAAAAAATTCGCACAATGTTTGCGTTTGCAAGGTTCACCAAAATATTCGTCTGAAATTCGCTGGCTTAGCCCTTTCACCCCTGAGTTTTTTTTTTCGAAATCAGACGGGGTTTTCATCATTACGACCGCAAATATTGTAATATAGCTAAAATATAAGATTTTTGGCATACCTGAATCCCTACCGTTATCCTGGGACATATAATCCCACTAACATTTATAGGTGGGACGCATAAGTCCCAATAATACCAAATGGGCCAAAAATGTTTACACATCTAAAGGTATAAACAAATATTGGGATATTATTATCCCAAACAAATGCATTATTGGGATTATATGTCCCAATGCAATTACAAATATAAAAAACTTACTTTTTCATTATAATTTATTTCCAATTTCGAAGGAATAATATTTATTCACACCTAAATTTTACAGCAAGCGGTATATTACGAATAAAAACGGTACCAGATAGACGTTGGATAAAAAATAAAAGTTATACACATTTTTGAAGTTTGCTGGGGCGTATTGCCCCAGTAGGGGCGAACGGGTTAAAGAAAGTGATAAATGACGCAGAAGAACAACTACACTATCGGAATTATTTAAACGGCATGGTGTGTTCAAATCCTAATTGCGAGTGTTTTCTGTTGGAATGTTCGGAATGCCCTGGAACAGAAAAAATCTCAAAAAACCTTGTTTCAATTCTGCACAGTAATGACGTAACTTCAGTTAATTACGATCAATGGTACTTTTTATTTCAATTATTAATTTTTCATAAAAAGTATCAAATTTAATTCAAACCAAAGTGAAAAAATCAGACGTGAATATGTGCAATAATTTTTTTTTTTTCAAGAGGTTCTCGAACCCATCAACTTATTTCATCTTTTGTGACGGTTTTATTAATTGACGAACGTATTTTGTTTACAGATGCTCTCTAAAAGTCAAACATGAACCTGTGAAAGAATTCATTCAAAATTTGATGAAAGATTTGCGTGATGTATTAAAACATGATTTCCTTGCAAAATCACAAGCTCAATATCTTACGGACAATAAAGAGCAACTAGGTGAAAAAGAGTTTGTTGTGTGTCTGGATTTTTAAGAAAATTATTCCTTTCGTGTCCAAAATTCTGTTCTATCTGAATACTGGAACACGACTCAGGCAACAATACATCCATATGTTATGTACCACAAGGAAAACGGCAATTTGAATCATAAGAGCTTTGTGATCATTTCTGAAGATTTGGACCATAACAGTTCGGCAGTTAATTTATTTAATTCAAAACCAATTTCGTAAATAATTAACAAATTTGGTAGATGTTATGTGAAAAAAATTTATTATTTTTCCGGCGGGACGGCTTCGCAGTACAAGAACAAGTACAATTTTATTAATTTGCTTCTACACAAAACAGATTTCGGCGTAGATGCAGAATGGCACTTTTCGCTAGTGCGCACGGAAAGGGTGCTTGCGATGGAATCGGTGGCGTAGTGAAAAGAGCTGCCTATTGTTCAAGCTTGCAAGACAAAAATACAATTAAAACAAGTAAGGAAGGTTAAGTTCGAGTGTAACCGAACATTGCATACTCAGTTGAGAGCTATGGTGACAACATAAGGGAAAATAACCATGTAGGAAAATGAACCGAGGGAAACCCTGGAATGTGTTTGTATGACATGTGTATCAAATGAAAGGCATTAAAGAGTATTTTATGAGGGAGTGTGCCATAGTTCTATAGGTGGACGCCATTTAGGGATATAGCCATAAAGGTGGATCAGGGTTGACTCTAGAATGAGTTTGTACGATATGGGTATCAAATTAAAGGTGTTAATGAGATAATTAAAAGGGAGTGGTGGTAGTTGTATATGTGAAGGCGTTTTCCAGATATCGACCAAAATGTGGACCAGGGTGGCCCAGAACATCATATGTTGGATACCGCAAATTTATTTATATATGTAATACCTGCCAAGATTTTAAGGGTTTTTTATTTCGCCCTACAGAACTTTTTCAGTTTCTTCTACTTAATATGGTAGGTGTCACAACCATTTTATAAAGTTTTTTCTAAAGTTATATTCGCTTCAATAAAACAATCCAATTACCTTACCATGTTTCATCCCTTTTTTCGTATTTGGTATAGAATTATGGCATTTTTTTCATTTTTCGTAATTTTCGATATCGAAAAAGTGGGCGTGGTCATAGTGGGATTTCGTTCATTTTTCATACCAAGATAAATTAAGTTCAAGTAAGCACGTGAACTAGGTTCATTAAAGATATGTCGATTTTTGCTCAAGTTATCGTGTTAACGGCCATGCGGAAGGACAGGCGGATGACTGTGTATAAAAACTGGGCGTGGCATCAACCGATTTCGCCCATTTTCACAGAAAAGATTTATCGTCACAAAATCTATGCCCCTGTCAAATTTCAAAAAGATTGGTTAATTTTTGTTCGACTTATGGCGTTAAAAGTATCCTAGAGAAATTAAATGAAAAAGGGCGTAGCCACGCCCATTTTGAAATTTTCTTTTATTTTTGTATTTTCTTGCACTATATCATTACTGGACTTGAATGTTGACATAATTTACTTATATACTGTAAAGATATTAAATTTTTTGTTAAAATTTTACTTTAAAAAAATTTTTTTTTTAAGTGGGCATGGTCCTTCTCCGATTTTGCTAATTTTTATTAAGCGTACATATAGTAATAGGATTAACGTTCCTGCCAAATTTTATCATGATATCTTCAACGACTGCCAAATTACAGCTTGCAAAATTTTAAATTACCTTCTTTTAAAAGTGGGCGGTGCCACGCCCATTGTCCAAAATTTTACAAATTTTCTATTCTGCGTCATAAGTTCAACTCATCTACCAAGTTTCGTCGCTTTATCTCTCTTTTGTAATGAATTATCGCAATTTTTCGGGTTTTCGATATTTTCGATATCGAAAAAGTGGGCGTGGTTATAGTCCGATATCGTTCATTTTAAATAGCGATCTGAGATGAGTGCCCAGGAACCTACATACCAAATTTCATCAAGATACCTCAAAATTTACTCAAGCTAATGGACATGGCTCAATCAAATTTTTTTCGATCCTGATTATTTTGATATATGGAAGTCTATATCTATCTCGATTCCTTTATATATGTACAACCAACCGTTATCCAATCAAACTTAATATACTCTGTGAGCTCTGCTCAACTGAGTATAATTACAGGGCCAAGACAACTATATGATTGGGCAAAAGTGAATCTCGAATCACTTTAATTTGATTACTGCGACAAAAAAGAGCATTAGAAAAGCGGTTTTCTAAGGCCAAAACTGTGAAAAAACGAGACAGTTTCATTCATTTGTACCAAAAACGAAAAATTCGATTGAATGCAGAATTTTCTAGTCTCATGACTAAGCAACGTTAATACCTATTATGTAAAAATACATGTATTACTCGAAAATTTTTAAGGAAGTAAAAGTAATAAAAATTAATTTTCCGTTGTATAAACATTTTCTGCACGTTCGACACACTTATCGTCCGGATAGTTCACTAAATTTAACATTTTTATCACTAATTCGAACCAAATTTGTGTACACTCTATTATGGTTATTTTTTTGAAAGGGATTACAGCAGTGATTTGGTTTCGGCATTTTGTTCACCAATATGCTCGTAGTTAATATCAATGCAAACAAAATAATTATTAAAAATTCTATTTTTATTGTTTAAATATTCAATTGTTTATAGGAAATTTATTGCAAACCAACAACAAAAACAATTTTTGCAAAAAAAAAAATAATAATAATTTTACCCTCTACTTGAATGTCTTTTGAATCTATACCAAAAAACTTGTGCAATTCGGTCGCTTACTTTCGGATAAACAATTAATTTCCCAAAACAATCCAAAAATATTTAATTGCCAATTTAAAAAAAAGCCATGAAGAATTTTGCAAAAAAAAAATCACACGGTGTTCTTCTCGACCACAAGACTCGGCGCTGACCAAATATCATCGCAAAATATTGACTTTGATGAAAACGGTGCTCAGTTGAAAAAGCCTTACCCATAATGAAAATATCACTTGTAGAGATATGAGCGGTTGACTATTAATAGAAATCTGTCGCGACTCACGTTTTTATTTATTAGTCTGATCAACGCCCTAGATCGGATGGCTAATACCTTGGACCTACCTAATTATTTTCTAGCTTTTAGTATTATTATTACTTAATTCATTTCAGTAAAACCGTTTAACTTCTATTTATTTTTTTTTTATATTATGTTTTCTGCCTTAACCTAAGGTCCAGACCGTTTGCAAAACCACATTTTGGGCATTGAATGCTTTCGTTGCCCAGGCTGCACAAACGCAGGATCCAGATTGATTAAGGGCGCGCAACTACGGGTACTTACCATGCAGCAGGTGCGCATCATATTTGATCCTACAAAATTTCTACAGGAGTAAAAAACCACATAATTTTAAAGTGAAAACGAGCAAATTTTAAAATTAATTTTATTTTCAAATAAAGTAGTTAAATGTTATATAGGATTATTGTGAGACCATCAGATTGCTCCAACAACAGCTGCGTGGTGTCATCAAATTATTGCCATTCTAACCCAAGAGGCCATGAACAGCACCGGGCACTTTGCCTCCCAAAAGAGATGCGCCTTGTGAATCACCACAAAGGAGGTCTCCTACCTCAGATAGGACGTTGGCATTAACACTACCATCAGCAACGCCGTTACTAAGAAGGTTTTTAACCAGATCACAGACTGTGGTTCCTAACTGAGAGCTGACATTTGAACCAACACCGGCTGCACAAACGAATGCAAAGCAAGCGAGAGCCAAAACGAGAGCGAATACGAAGACTGATGAATTCATTGTTGCTTAGATAAAGAACTGCTTGAAGACAAGTGTATGACTTTTGAAAATCCAACCGGCCTTTTATACAAAAATTTGTATGAAATTCTAAAACAAAGATTTGCTAAAATCTCACTTTCTTAACTTTTATAGTTTTGTAAATATCTAAACAGTGCAAGAAGTTTCGTTCATTGTTTTGTTAGGAAGAATCCTTCAAATTATTTACGAATATTATGTAATATATCTTATGCTATTATATATCTCTTCTTCTTCATAGATGCAAGATAATTCTGAACGCTTTGTCAGACTATTCACGCGTGAATTTTAAAGTCCATAATAAAACCACAAAGATACGCAAAAGCTAGAAAGATGAATCACAATATCCCAGCCATAAAACGTGCAATAATTTCAAGTAAAATAAATACAAAATTAGATAAATAATTGGTTGGAAAATAAAAATAGAAATTTCTAATATGTAGGCCGCCCATTCTTTTATTTGTTGTCGACAGCCGGATCATTTTTATCCATTTACATGATACGACTTGGGTTCCACCCATAAATAACGTAACGCGCAGTTAGCTGCTTTTCGACGCCCCTTTCCTTCCTACGCGACGCATAGTGACGCTTGGTTGCTTGCGCCCGTAACAGAGCGTGACGCTGACCTTAAGCTCCTACTCCAGGCGCGTCATGTTATTTTTGGATCGGCCCTAATGTTGTTTTCTTGTCTGAAAATAAAGTCGTCTTCTTCTCGGCTCTCTCTCGTTAGTTTGTGTCCTACTTTCACAAAATATTTCCCACTGAATAGGAAAGGGGGTATCTTTAACTACAAATTCAGCCATTGCGCAAAACTCTGGTTGACCCAGTTCAAAAGCTAGATGGTAACATTTTTACCAGAAAATAAAACGCCTTTAAATAGCAAGACGCTCATACAGCTCATTATTTGTCGAGAGATAACTTCACTTTCAGTTGAACCCCTCTAAATCCAGGAAGACTTAACAAAAATAATTTATGGTCATAAGGTGAAACGGAAATACCTGGACAAATATAAGTCAAATTGAATGGGAAAATAAGGAGTTGCATAGAAGTCCTTATCGCACTCAATTATAAAAAGACTTTTATACTTTTGGATAGCTTAAGCTTACTTGAAATGTAGAGTTACGCGCCTGATGAATGACATATTATTAGCTTTTCATCATGATGTAATGAACCAGAAAGGGGAAGTCAATATTACAAAATGGAGTCCCATTTGACAAATATTCGCCTTCATAAAATTATGTATATATTAATTCTTGGCCTATCTGCAGCATAACGCCTTCGGACTCTAGTTCCATTTGTGAGAGGGCTTATTTTCTTTTCCTGACTGGCTCTTCAGAGCATCACATTTTCCAGAACCAAGTAATATGGACAGTTACTGCTGCCATCAATGAGATGTTTATCGATCTGGAATAATATCATGAAGTTGAACATGAGTATCTGGGTGGCTTTTAATAAGAACGATCTTGACAGTGTATGGTCCCAAGACCCAACATTTATATATGTAAACCAAACGTTGAGGTAGACTCATTGTGCAGAAAGAGGTGGCTGGTGTAACAATATATATAGGGGCAGAGGTTTTACAGCAACGATCCTTGAACAAATGTTGGCTTATAGATTAACCCAATGGCAAACAAAACTTTGGCTTATCAGAACTTTATTTTAAACGGCTCCAGCTTACCCCGAAAACGTTTAGGCGAACATTAAACACTACCAACCGTATGATCAAAACCGACAAACATTGTTCTGACTTTCTCTATCTATCCACCTGCCTGTTTTCTGTCTAGCACTCTCTTATTTCCTCTTCCCTCCGAATTTTCTAGCTTACCTTAATCGGCTCATTAAATTTCCCTATCCATTACGTTCTTCCGTAAACCTTCCCGTTTTTCCTCTCACACCATGCTCTTATTCTTTGTTTTCTCTTTGCTTTTTACATTACAAAGATAGTAAAAAAGTAGCAAAATGGTACCAAAAATTTAAAGAGAAACTTATGCTCACGGCGCTCACTACTTTGTTCTTATGACTCTCGTGCACAAAATTTTCTGTAATATTAACATTCACTGTTATATTTAAACAGTTTTCATTAGTCTTTTTAAGGCGAAAATTGAAAATTGTAAAAGTTTTTTTTCATTTGATGAACTGTCATTTGTTGATTAAAACGGTTAATTCAGAATCGACAATTTGCGCAAAGTTGATTCAACAGCATTTTGCGATGGAAAAAAAATTACCGGAAATATCGGTTGAATTACCCAGTTATTCCGTTGATTTAACCAGCTTTTTTCTTTCAGTGCATACAAAATACCTGTCCCACTCTTACTGCTCGATATTCAAAATGAAAAAATATTCAAACAAAAAAACAACGCAAAAAACTTAATTGTTTGTCAATGACTCAAAGCGAATTCAGTACCAGGTGTTGTTATCCAAACAGCTGATTGCTTTCTTTTGATTATTTTCCATACAGAACTTTGTACTTTAATATGTCAGTTAATCGAAATCAATTAAATTTTCTCTTGACTTGATATTCTTCTGTACGGCGAATTGGTTGAATTCGCTTTGCCACCACCTAGTACGGATTCGCCGTGCAGTGATTACATTTCCGCTTATGCAAATGTGTTTGCCGTCCGTCTTGACTACAAAGTAAGAATTAAAATGGCAAATTTGACATTAAAACTTCATTTGCCAACATGTTGACAGTTTATTCTCGTTTTCCACCTGGCGTCCCATCTCTAAACACTGCCACACGCGCCGTGAGGAATAATTAAACGGGCTATGAAATATCTTAACAAAAAATTTTAGTTTGGGGTATGACCACGTATTGCTTCGAATTCCAGTCACTAATGTAACATTATGGAAACGGCTTTGATCCCAACTAACTAGTCGGTCAGCTTGTAGTAGTTTTTGATGACAGTCTTTTTGACTTAATGAAAACCAAGCATAACTGTTTTTTTTTTTTGACATTAAAAATATTATCTTAAGTTAATTTAGTGACCTTTAATAATGTATCTGTGAGTTAAGCTGGCTCGAGGTCAGGTGTAATACTTGTGTAAACTTCTTGTGTTTTATTACACCTGACCTCGAGCCAGCTTAACTCACAGAAAAATATTATCGCTGTAAACTTTTCTCCACGTTAAAATATTGTCAATCTAAATTTTCCAAAATGTCACATTTTTCTAATTTTATAGGGTTCTAAATATAAGTTGCTTTGTTTGTCCCAAGAGTATTGCACCATACACCATGGTAAGTGCCGCTAAATGTTTCCATACTATCCATAGTTTTTACGGAAAAAACAGTAAACATAATAAGTAAGGAAGGCTAAGTTCGGGTGTAACCCAACATTATATACTCAGCTGCCAAATTACAGCTTTCAAAACTTTTAAATTACCTTCCTTTAAAAGTGGGCGATGCCACGCCCATTGCCCAAAATTTACTAATTTTCTATTCTGCGTCATAAGGTCAACCCACCTACCAAGTTTCATCGCTTTATCCGTCTTTAGTAATGAATTATCGCACTTTTTCGGTTTTTCGAAATTTTGGATATCGAAAAAGTGGGCGTGATTATAGTCCGATTTCGTTCATTAAATAGCGATCTGAGATGAGTGCCCAGGAAATAACATACCAAATTTCATTAAGATACCTCAAAATTTACTCTAGTTATCGTGTTTACGGACAGACAGACGGACATGGCTAAATGAATTTCTTTTTTCGCCCAGATAATTTTGATATATAGAAGTCTATATCTATCTCGATTAGTTTATGACGTTAAGGGGGAACCGTTATGCGAACAAAATTAATATAGTCTGTGAGCTCTGCTCAGCTGAGTACAAAAAGCCAAACACACATTGGAATCGGGGTCATAAAAGAAAAGAAAGGAAACGAGAAACAAATAATAATCCGATTAAGGTAAACTTGAAAATGCGGAGGGAAGAGAAAATAAGAGAGGAGGAGTGATATGCAGAAAAAAGGAAGGTGGATAGATAGAGAAATTCATAACAATGTCTGTCGGGTTTGATCATACGGCTGGAAGTGTTTCATGTTTGTCTAAACGTTTTCGGGATAAGCTGGTGCCATTTAAAATAAAGTTCTGATAAGCCAAAGTTTTGTTTGCCATTGGGTTAATCTATAAGCTCATATTTGTTCAAGGATCGTTGCTGTAAAACCGCTGTCGCTTTATATATTTTGACACCAGCCACCTCTTTCTGCCCAATGACCTCAAAGTTTGGTTTACATATTGTAACGAATTTAGGGAAATTCCGCTTATTTAAAAACTTCTGCTAACGTTCGAATCGCTAAATTGTCGAATAAATAATCCCAATATTCAGTAATGCAAAATGGTCTTTAATAGACTACTTTGAGGGTACTTCACAATAACACTTATACTTCACTACTAATTGCGTGTTTAAATCAAACTGATTAGTCATTCCTCAGCTTGCGCTGCTTTTATACTCTCTGTTGCATCGTCCGCATATTTCTCCAAAGGCCTAGACGTTACCCCTTCTAGAATTGTTGTATCTTCTTCTTGGTAATTTTAGTTATATGCGTGTGTATGTGTGAGTAAGAACTTCGGCTGATGACTACATGCATGTGTGTGTGAGACATCTCTTCACTTCGAGCTGCTGGTTATGTGTGTGCATATACTTCTCGCCGCCTTCCATGTATGTGTGTAAATGATTAAATTGATGTGTTGACGTACACAAGAGTGACAGTTTGGTTAATGTTTTTGTTGTTGTGCCTTTACTTACTAACATCTTAGTGATGCTAAAATTTGCCACAATATATAAATGTTGGGTCTTGGGACCATACACTGTCAAAATCGTTCTTATTACAAGCCACCCAGATACTCATCCTCAACTTCATGATATCATTCCAGATCATCAAACATCTCATTGATGGCAACAGAACTGTTCATATTATGTACTTGGTTCTGGATAATGTGATGCTCTGAAAATCCAGTCATTCAGGTGCGTTGACTAAAACTTTTCCATTGCCTTTCAAGAAAAGAAAATAAACCCTATCACAAAAGGAAATAGAGACCGCAGGCATTATGCTGCAGATAGGTCAAGAATCAACACTTATATACATTTTGTAATATTGACTTCCTCTCTCTGGTTTATTACATCATGACGAAAAGCTAATATTATGTCATTCATCAGGCGCGTAACTTTACATTTCAAGTAAGCTTAAGCTATCCAAAAAATGTGAAGGTCTTTAAATAAATTAGTGCGATATGGACTTCTATGCAACTCATTATTTTCCCACAATGTTCTAGCTCAGTCGTAATTGGAAGGCCTCTATTAAAGGAAGTCTGGGAAATTTCAGAAAATCAAAACCTGTTGTTTGTTATTGTTGTAGCAGTGCTTCGCCCCATCCAATGGTTTGCGACCGATCACAAATTGTCATAAATTTCCTCTAACGGGAGTCCAAGGAAACATGCTGTTTCAACAGGGGGGACCATAGTGAAAGGGGGTGTTAGAGGCGTCGGTTCCACATTACAATTGAAGAGATGGTTGGTATCATGTGAAAACACATTGCAAGCAATACATATCCCTTATTTGGGGGTCGCCGGGGTTGTGCTGTCTTATAAGGTCACATTCTCTCTGAGGAGTTGCGCCCTCCGCCAGAAAAATGTGGCCGGAAGCTGATTCGATGGCCTTGCGGAAAACACGCTCCCCTTGATGAGCATCAGTCGGAATAGGGAGGGCAGGATAACGATTGTCAATATAAGGTTTGTAATCATTCCACTTTCCTTTCTTAAATTGAAAAGTGCGTTTTTCAGTGGTGATGAAGTCGGCAGATCGCTCGAGCAAAAGGAGTATGGGTAGGAGGTCGGGATACCAATGTTACCATCGGTTACCAGTTGACGCAGTTTACTAGTTTCTGCGTTCACGATTGGTCAAATCTGGCGAACTGTGACAGCTTCATACCATACGATTGGGGGCTTATCCATTTATCGCGCAGAACATCGTTTCTTCTATTTGGTTTGCCAACATCTCTGCCCTGCTGTCCGCCTCTTAGAATGCCATAGATCGTGGTGTGCATTGAAATCGCCTACGATAATGCGATTATCACCAGTGAGTAGTGCACTGATGTCGTGGCAGTATCCACTGGGGCAGCAGGTGACAGGAGGGATGTAGATGTTGATGATTTCTAAATTTACATCGTTTGACCGGACAGATATGCCCTGACGTTCCAGGACACTGTCCCTGCGGCCGGTGTCGGGATCAAATAGATTATATTGCACAGAGTGTCGATAACCGTGAAGCCGCCTCCATTTCCGCTCTCGCGATCCTTTCTCTGGACGTTATGCCCAGAGCAAGTCTGCAAAGTGAATCTTGCCGTGCGTTTGGTCTCTTGGATCGCTGCAATGCGGATGTTATGCTAAGCCGGAGATTACGGGACGCCCACCGGCGGTGGGTGTGAACAGCCAGGAGCCACAAAAGATTTGTAAGAACATCCCGTCCGGTGCAACCATTCCTTGGTCGGGAAAAATCCCGAGTCGCTCCGGTACATAGAACCGGCTGCCTTGGGAAGCGTAAATTAAAACTTCTTTTTGACTCAGGTTCCATGGAGAATTTAAGTGGAAATTGACACGATTGAAACATGCTAGTCTTTCACGTAAACAAGCGAAACGTGTTGGTCATAACTTCAGTTGGCCATAATATTATTTGACTTTGCGACCTTTTTCAATTTGACTTATATTTGACCAGATATTTCCGTTTCATCTTATGACCATAAATTATTTTTGTTATGTCTTCCTGAACGAAGTTCTCGCTCGATAAATAATGAACTGTATGAGCGTATGAGCATCTTGCTATCTAAAGGCGGTTTCTTTTCTGGTAAAAATGTTACCATCTAACTTTTGACCTGGGTCAACCAACGTTTTGCGGAATGGCTGAATTTGTAGTTAGAGATGCCTCCTTTCCTATTCAGTGGGAAATATTTTGTGAAAGAGCACGTAAACTTACGAGAGAGCCGAGAAGGGGACGACATTATTTACAGACAAGGAAACGGCATTTGGAGCGATCCAAAAATAACACGACGTGCCTAAGTGGAGCAGAAGCTTAAGGTCAGCGTCACGCTGTGTTACGAGCGCAAGCAAAGCGTCACTATGCGTCACGTAGGGAGAGAAGGGGCGTCGGAAAGCAGCTAACTACGCGTCACGTTATTTATGGGTGGAACCTAAGTCGTACCATGTAAATGGATAAAAATGATCCGGCTGTCGACAACAAATAAAAGAATGAGGCGGCCTACATATAAGAAATTTCTATTTTTATTTTCCAACCAATTATTTACATAATTTTGTATTTATTTTATGGCTGGGGATATTGTGATTAATCCTTCTAGCTTTAGTCTGACAACGCATTCAGAATTATCTTGCATCTATGAAGAAGAAGAAGCATATAAATGTATTTGAACAGCTTTTTCTAAGACAATGAACGAAACATCTTGCACTGTTCAAATATTTACAGAATTATTATAAAAGTTAAAAAAGTGCGATTTTGGAAAATCTTTTGTCTACAATTTCATACAAATTTTTGTATAAAAGGCCGGTTGGATTTTCAAATGTCGTACACTTGTGTTCAAGCAGTTCTTTATCTAAGCAACAATGAATTCATCAATCTTCGTATTCGCTCTCGTTTTGGCTTTCGCTAGCTTTGCATTCGTTTGTGCAGCCGGTGTTGGTTCAAATGTCAGCTCGCAGTTGGGAACCACAGTCTGTGATCTGGTTAAAGCTCTTCTTAGTAACGGCGTTGCTGATGGTAGTGTTAATGCAAACGTCCTATCTGAGGTAGGAGACCTCCTCTGTGGTGATTCACAAGGCGCATCTCTTTTGGGAGGCAAACTGTCCGGTGCTGTTCAGGGCCTCATGGGTTAGAATGGCAATAATTGGATGACACCACGCAGCTGTTGTTGGAACAATCTGATGGCCTCACAATAATCCTATATAACATTTAACTACTTTATTTGAAAATAATATTAATTTTAAAATTTGCTCCTTTTCACTTTAAAATTCTGTGTTTTTTTACTCCTGCAGAAATTTTGTAGGATCAAATATGATGCGCACCTACTGCGTGGTAAGTAACTGTAGTTGCGCGCCCTTAATCAATCTGGATCCTGCGTTTGTGCAGCCTGGGCAACGTAAGCATTCAATGCCCAAAATGTGGTTTTGCAAACGGTCTGGACCTTAGGTTAAGGCAGAAAAATAATTTTAAAAAAAGTTTAAGTTAAACGGTTTTACTGAAATGAATTAAGTAATCATAATACTAAAAGCTAGAAAATAATTAGGTAGGTCCAAGGTACTAGCCATCACACTCCTCATCAATCTAGGGCGTTGATCAGACAAATAAATAAAAACGTGGGTCGCGTCAGATTTCAATGAATAGTCAACCGCTCATATCTCTACAAGTGATATTTTCCTATATGGGTAAGGCTTTTTCAACTGAGCACTGTTTTCACCAAAGTCAATATTTTGCGATGATATTTGGTTAGCGCCGAGTCTTGTGGTCGAGAAGAACACTGTGTGATTTTTTTTTTTGCAAAATTATGCATGTTTTTTTTTTTTTTAAATTGGTAATTAAATATTTTTGAATTGTTTTGGGAAATTAATTGTTTATCCGAAAGGGACAATTTTTAGGTATAGATTCAAAAGACATTCAAGTACAGGGTAAAATTATAATTTTTTTTTTTTTGCAAAAATTTATTTGTATTGTTGCTTTGCAATAAATTTCCTATAAACAATTGAATATTTAAACAATTTCTCCGCCTTGCAGGCGGAAATTTTAAAGAACAGCTAATATAAAAACCATTTCTGGGATAATCTACAAAAAAAATGCTTGAGATCCGACATATGTACTTTGAACACACTGCTTTGTTTTAGGAAACCTTTAGTACTAAAATTTTTTTTTTCAGTAAAGAAAATAAAAATAAAATAAAAAAATTTTAAGCACTTCCTTTATATAAATGAACAAAAAACAGCGAAAAATTTCTCCTTATATAGAGACATATTCTTCCTAAACTTTGATTTTTAAATTTTGACATAGAAATTACAAAAATATTTGTGAGATGTAAAAATACAAAAGTTGAGCACACATTACTTGGATTGGAATGTTGGTAGGAAAGGAGATATTATTAGTGAATCAATTGCGCTCCACCTTTATATTATTACTTCTTTTTGCAATTTCTATGCCAAAATTTAATAAATAATAGTTTAAAAAAACTAAAAAAAAAATGTTACAATCATTCTATTGGCAACTATCTGAGAGGAAAGATATGAAATGTAGTCAAATGCAACCCCACGCTTTTTACTCTGAAATAAATTATTCTGTTAATAACTTAAATTTTATTATAATTTTATTTTGAGGTGATTAGGACACTGTCCCTGCGGCCGATGTCGGGATAAAAGAGATTATATTTGCACACAGTGGCGATAAAACGTGAGACCGCCTCCATTTCCGCTCTCGCGATACTTTCTTGTGGACGTTATACCCAGAGCAGGTCTGCAAAGCAGATCTGGCCGTGAGTTTGGTCTCTTGGAGCGCCGCAATGCGGATGTTATGCTAAGGCGCAGACTACGGGACGCCTTTGCGAGTGAACAGCAAGGAGACACAAAGGATTTGTAAAACCATCCCGTCCGGTGCAAATCATCCATTACACGTGACACACTGGCAAGAATGTGACCGTCGTAAAAAGATTATTTTCCCCGCAAACTCAGCAAAACCATTTCTCTGGACCGGGATCAGGTACAGGTTCCGGATCGGGTTCGATACACAAGGGGCGTCGGAAAGCAGCTAACTGCGCGTCACGTTATTTATGGGTGGAACCTAAGTCGTACCATGTAAATGGATAAAAATGATCCCGCTGTCTAAAACAAATAAAAGAATGAGGCGCCCTATAAGAAATTTCTATTTTTATTTTCCAACCAATTATTTATCTAATTATACTCAGTTGGGCAGAGCTCACAGAGTATAATAACTTTGATTGGATAACGGTTGGTTGTACAGGTATAAAGGAATCGAGATAGATATAGACCTTCCATATATCAAAAATCATCAGTATAGAAAAAAAAATTTGATTGAGCCATGTCCGTCCGTCCGTCCGTCCGTTAACACGATAACTTGAGTAAATTTTGAGGTATCTTGATGAAATTTGGTATGTAGGTTTCTGGGGCACTCATCTCAGATCGCTATTTAAAATGAACGAAATCGGACTATAACCACGCCCACTTTTTCGATATCGAAAAATTTCGAAAAAATCGAAAAAGTGCGATAATTCATTACCAAAGACGGATAAAGCGATGAAAACTTGGTAAGTAAGTTGAACTTATGACGCAAAATAGAAAATTAGTAAAATTTTGGACAATGGGCGTGGCACCGCCCCACTTTTAAAAGAAGGTAATTTAGAAGTTTTGCAACCTGTAATTTGGCAGTCGTTGAAGATATCATGATGAAATTTGGCAGGAAACATTACTCCTATTACTATATGTATGCTTAATAAAAATTTGCAAAATCGGAGAACGACCACGCCCCACTTTAAAAAAATTTTTTAAAGTCAAATTTAAAAAAAAAGTTAATATCTTTACAGTATATACATAAGTTAATTATGTCCACCATTCAACTCCCAGTAATGATATGGTGCAACAAAATACAAAAATAAAATTAAAGAAAAGAAAACTTTTTTAAAAATAAGCTTTTATTATCGGCTAGCCTGATCTCTTCGTTTACATACAAAAATTATTGTGTAAGTATAAGCTATGATGCATATGGATACAAGCTACAACGGTCTCTCACGAACTATTCTCGTGTTTGGTTTGTTTTCGTATGAAATTTTAATTGAAATACGAAGCAAAAGTTTGCTTCGAAGGGTGAATTTCAAAGCGCAACTGCTAGCTCAGCTAATCAGTTATCAGCTGAGTGAAAGAAATTGTGCTTTTCAAAACGATACGTTGAGCCAACTGTCAACAACCCATCGATAAAAACGTTGGGTGAATGGAGCGGAAAATTTTTATGCTCACTAATTTGCCGTAAAGTTGCAACTCTGCGTTCCAAGAAGTTATCACCCTTCAAAAAAACCGAGTACTCCATAAATAATGTAAGAAATACTCCTTTGCGAGTATAGGAGTGTGCCAAAACTAATCTGTATTCATACAAAAAAATGTGCTCCAAATAACATTGCGATGTCCCTAGGAGAGGAGTAGGTGGTCCCACTCTCGCTTTGTTTGTGAGTATTCCATAGAGTACATACGTGAAATTACTTTCCAAAGTTCTTTCACTGTTGTACTCCATGGAGCACCCACAGAGGATCATATGCCAAAGTCTAAAGAGGAATTGTGTCGGAAAGAATTATCGGAGTGAATTTAATTTAAAATGAAAGTAAACAAGTAAGGAAGGTTAAGTTCGGGTGTAACCGAACATTACATACTCAGTTGGAGAGCTATGGTGACAACATAAGGGAAAATAACCATGTAGGGAAAATGAACCAAGGGAAAACCCTGGAATGTGTTTGTATGATATGTGTATCAAATGAAAGGCATTAAAGAGTATTTTATAAGGGAGTGCGCCATAGTTCTATAGGTGGACGCCGTTTCGAGATATCTCCATAAAGGTGGACCAGGGGTGACCCTAGAATTTGTTTGTACAATATGGGTATCAAACGAAAGGTGTTAGTGAGTATTTTTAAGGGAGTGGTGGTAGTTGTATAGGCGGTCGCCTTTTCGAGATATCGCCATAAATGTGGACCAGGGGTGACTCTAGAATGCGTTTGTTACAATATGGGTGTCAAACAAAAGGTGTTAATGAGTGTTTTAAAAGTTGGATACTGCTAATTTATTTATATATGTAATACCTGCCAAAATTTCAAAGGTTTTTTATTTCGCCCTGCAGAACTTTTTCATTTTCTTCTACTTAATATGGTAGGTGTCACAATCATTTTTACAAAGTTTTTTCTAAAGTTATATTTCGCGTCAATAAACCAATCCAATTACCATGTTTCATCCCTCTTTTCGTATTTGGTATAGAATTATGGCTTTTTTTTCATTTTTCGTAATTTTCAATATCGAAAAAGTGGGCGTGGTCATAGTCGGATTTCGTTCATTTTTTATACCAAGATAAAGTGCGTTCAGATAAGTACGTGAACTAAGTTCGGTAAAGATATGTCGATTTTTGCTCTAGTTATCGTGTTAAAGGCCATGCGGAAGGACAGACGGACGACTGTGCATAAAAACTGGGCGTGGCTTCAACCGATTTCGCCCATTTTCACAGAAAACAGTTAACGCCGTAAAATATATGCCCCTACCAAAAGGATTCAAAAGGATTGGTAAAATTTTTGGTTCGACTTATGGCATTAAAAGTATCCTAGAAAAATTAAATGAAAAAGGTCGGAGCCACGCCCATTTTGAAATTTTTCTTTTATTTTTGTATTTTGTTGCACCGTATCATTACTAGAGTTGAATGTTGACATAATTTACTTATATACTGTAAAGATTTAAATTTTTTGATAAAATTTTTACTTTGAAAAAAAAAAATTTTTAAAAGTGGGCGTGGTCCTTCCCCTATTTTGCTAATTTTTATTAAGCGTACATACCGTAATAGGAGTAACGTTCCTGCCAAATTTCATCATGATATCTTCAACGACTGCCAAATTACAGCTTGCATAAATTTTAAATTACCTTCTTTTAAAAGTGGGCGGTGCCACGCCCATTGTTCAAAATTTTACTAGTTTTCCTATTCTGCGTCATAAGTTCAACTCACCTACCAAATTTTCATCGCTTTATCTTTCTTTGGTAATGAATTATTGCACTTTTTCGGTTTTCCGAAATTTTCGATATCGAAAAAGTGGGCGTGGTAATAGCCCGACATCGTTCATTTTAAATAGCGATCTGAGATGAGTGCTCAGGAACCTACATACCAAATTTCATCAATATACCCTCAAAATTTACTCAAGTTATCGTGTTAACGGACGGACAGACGGACGGACATGGCTCAATCAAATTTTTTTTCGACCCTGATGATTTTGATATATGGAAGTCTATATCTATCTCGATTCCTTTATACCTGTACAACCAACCGTTATCCAATCAAACTTAATATACTCTGTGAGCTCTGCTCAACTGAGTATAATGAAGCGGGGCAATACAACTTTTATATTTTTTACTACGAATATTCTTATGTTATTTAGCATTTGGGTGAATAAAGAAACTAATATTTCTCTATACTATAGTATGTATACATAAAACCAGTGCGCGGTTGCATTTTATCAGAGTTGCCATAGTAAAATTTTATTATCAGTTATTTGTATGCAATATTTTACTTTTGGCAACTCTGTTCGATCGTTATCGTGTCGTGATCACGGTCGTTAAAAAACGAGCAATGATCGGCTGATGGTGGTCCGTAAACGCAATGCAAAGGAGTATTGTTAGAGTACTCCAACCTGAATAAAATGGAACACGTAATCCAACAATTTTTGCAGGGCACTAATCAACTTCGCCAGCAGTGTTTGCTTTTGGAATGCGTCCTATTCTTTGTTCAACTCATTCAAATGAATTTGTATATATGTGCATGCACATGTTCACGTGTTCTTGCAACAACAAAATGTTAAATACATACATACATACATATGAATATACAGATTTTCGAGAAAACATATCGTATGTGTTTGTCAAAAGTAGTTTCGGATATCAGCATCTTCGGTTGTCAGATTTTCCCGTTCAACGCTAACGCGGTGTCAGGATGAAAAAGACTCTCAACCAAATTACTGATACGAATCGCTACGTTTGAATAACCCTGACTGAGTATGAGTACACGATTTTTTATATAATGATCCGAATATATTTGGGCATATTCATAATCGAAATAAAATGTGACTAAATTAGTTGAAGCATTTTTGACAGAGAGCACATATAAAATTGTGTCAAACGGTGTTAACTAAGTTAAAATCATATTTTATTGTGACTTTGCGTATGTCCCGTTCAGTTTACAACTACTTATTGCAGATCTCTGCTATGTGGGTTAAATCTGTTTTAAAATACTAGCCGTGTTTTTTTTTACACGTAAACGTCTATACGCTTATACTTTATATGGACTGCTAAGCGTCAAACTTTAAATACACCTCTGAAGTTGCTGCGCATAAAATGTATACTACTAAATTTCAATACCCATTATACTCAGATGTAACTGAAATATGTGTTTTTGTTTCACCCTCTACACTAATTCTATGTGTGTCCAGAATTCATCGCAACTGATTTAGCTATATTTTATACACAGGCATACAACAGAGTATCGTGTCTCCGCTTTTCGGTACACCCTGTAACTGTAGCTAGTTGTTTAACCACTGCCGCTAGATGGGTCTCCTAAGCATTATCTAAGCGAGGATAGGCGTTTTTTTTTTCGCGCAAACGTAAACGTATACGCGTGTATAAAAAAACGGCTAATATTCCAACTTCGCTTAGCTAAAATTCCATCGCCAAAAATCTGTAAAACAAAATCAAGTGCGCAGAAAAGTATGCAACACTTACCGATAACAGCCTAACCGCGTTAGCGTTCGTTGTATCACAGAATTTTTACACTTTGAAAATGACGGCTGCTGTTTGCAAGGTTGCATTCCTTTGAGTCTTCGTTTTCACCATCTGGATTAACAAAGTCATGAGCCTGGGCATTCGCGCAATTTTAGTGATGTAAATTGCATGGCGCCAGCGCCAATGCGATGCCAGCTCAGTGGTATCTCATTGACGAAATGACTCCAAGCGAATTTTTGACGCTACTTAGTAGTGAGTGCGTAGTACATTTCACTTGCGCTATTGAGTGAAACGACTTTTGTGTGTCAGGCACGAGTTTGGTGTTATTGGCGCTACTGGCAATGATGACACTGGGCTGATGACGGTAGCGCTGGTAGTTCAGCTTTTGAATCAGAGAAAGAATTGATGACCCGTGTAAATTATTATGGCTTTGGCCGTGTAAATTATTATGGTGTATTTGCACCAAGTAAATGCTGCGGACATTACAACCGGAGTCATTTTTGAGTTGTATATTTTAGATTTAATGCGCAATTAATATGGTTGTGTTTGAGCGGCCAAATAATAAGAGTAGCATTGCTAAAGTGCTGCTAAGTTGATGGAATGTCGCTATTTCCTAGCGATGATCAATAGATTGTCAATATTTCGTTCAACGGACGCGCGAAATTGCCATATCTGCTCTTTGGTTATATACAGAAATACAACAGAGGGTTGTGTCTCCGCTTTTCGCAAGCGTGAGATTCACCACGTGTGACACGCGTGATTCACTACGTCTAAGTCTCAAAATCCACGGTCAGGTACCGGCGGGTTTGTATGGGACTTAGGCTGTTATGCCAAAGTAAACACAAATCTTTACCGATAACTGTGTTATCGATTAATTTAGCGAATTCTCGCAAAGTAATATTGCATTGTCATCGGAGTTATACATATGTGCAAAATTTCAGCTCCATCGGACACCGGAAAGTGTATCAAATTTAACTTGCAAGATTCCATTACATACAACAAACGTGAAATTAAATTAAAGCTTATAAAATAAAAGAAAATGTCAAAATGGGCGTGGCTCCGCCCTTTCTCATTTAATTTGTCTAGGAAATTTTTAATGCCATAAGTCGAACAAAAATTTACCAATCCTTTTGAAATTTGGTAGGGGATTAGATTCTAGGACGATAACTGTTTTCTGTGAAAAAGGGCGAAATCGGTTGAAGCCACGCCCAGTTTTTATACACAGTCGACCGTCTGTCCTTCCGCTCGGCCGTTAACACGATACCTTGAGCAAAAATCGATATATCTTTACTAAACTCAGTTCACGTAATTATCTGAACTCACTTTATCTTGGCATGAAAAATGGCCGAAATCCGACTATGACCACGCCCACTTTTTCGATATCGAAAATTACGAAAAATAAAAAAAAAATGCGATAATTCTATACCAAATACGAAAAAAGGGATGAAACATGGTAATTGGATTAGTTTATTGACGCAAAATATAACTTTAGAAAAATACTTTGTAAAATGGGTGTAACACCTACCATATTAAGTAGAAGAAAATGAAAAAGTTCTGCAGGTCGAAATCAAAAGCTTTTGGAATATTGGCAGGAATACTGTTCGTGGTATTACATATATAAATAAATTAGCGGTAACCGACAGATGATGGCCTGGGTCAACCTGGTCCACATTTTGGTCGATATCTCGAAAACGCCTTCACATATAAAACTAGCACCACTCCCTTTTAAAATCCTCATTAATACCTTTAATTTGATACCCATATCGTACAAAAGCATTCTAGAGTCAGCCCTGGTCCACCTTTATAACTAAGGCCCACTCCCTTTTAAGATACTCATTAACACCTTTCATTTGATACCCATATCGTACAAACACATTATAGAGTCACCCCTGGTCCACCTTTATGGCGATATCTCGAAAAGGCGTTCACCTATAGAACTAAGGCCCACTCCCTTTTAAGATACTCATTAACACCTTTCATTTGATACCCATATTGTACAAACACATTATAGAGTCACCCCTGGTCCACCTTTATGGCGATATCTCGAAAAGGCGTCCACCTATAGAACTAAGGTCCACTCCCTTTTAAAATAGTCATTAACACCTTTCATTTGATACCCATATCGTAAAAACACATTCTAGAGTCACCCCTGGTCCACCTTTATGGCGATATCTCGAAAAGGCGTCCACCTACAGAACTAAGGCCCACTCCCTTTTAAAATACTCATTAACACCTTTCATTTGATACCCATATGGTACAAACAAATTCTAGAGTCACCCCTGGTCCACCTTTATGGCGATATCTCGAAAAGGCGTCCACCCATAGAACTAAGGCCCACTTCCTTTTAAAATACTCATCGACACCTTTCATTTGATACCCATATCGTACAAACACATTCTAGAGTCACCCCTGGTCCACCTTTGTGGCAATATCTAGAAAAGGCGTCCACCTATAGGTCTAAGGACCACTCCCTGTTAAAATACTCATTAACACATTTTATTTGATACCCATATCGTACAAACGCATTCTAGAGTCACCCCTGGTCCACCTTTATGGCGATATCTCGAAAAGGCTTCCACCTATAGAACTAAGGTCCACTCCCTTTTAAAATACTCATTAACACCTTTCATTTGATACCCATATCGTACAAACGCATTCTAGAGTCACCCCTGGTCCACCTTTATGGCGCTATCTCGAAAAGGCGTCCACCCATAGAACTAAGGCCCACTCCCTTTTAAAATACTCATTGACACCTTTAGTTTGATACCCATATTGTACAAACGCATTCCAGAGTAACCCCTGGTCCAACCTATAGTGTTAACTACTTTGTACTCTTTACTTTAATTTTTAAAATAATTTTTATTGAGTTTTTGAAAAACTTCAAAAAAAGAAAATTCTAATTAGTTGGAAAATATTTGAACTCAAAAATAAATAACATAATATTTTTAAAAAATAAATATTTAAATATTTGGTTAACTACCAAATATATTGGCGATTCTACCAACGGACCTAAATTTTTATATAAGTCTATATGTGATACAATTACTGAATGTGACGCTTTACGTATCGCAAAACTAACCAATAAAATACCGCAAATAAAAGTGCAACTAAGTGACGTGCTATCAAAGAAAATTTGTTTTAGTTACCTCAACCAGCTTCAGAAGATATAATTTAATTGGATGTACATATATATTACGTCTGATGGGTCAAGTAAAAACACCATCATCACAATACATCAGTGCTATGACAAAAACCCTCACCAGTAACAAAGCTCTAACAAACAAATATGTGATTTGTAAATTAATATACTAAAAAATAAAATAAAGCAGATTTAATATCTATAAGAATTATTCAATGCAAAACTCAATGAATTTAAATTGAAATGCCGCTTAATTTTAATAAAAGAGACTAAGAAATTGTGTACCTAAACGAAAATCTTGTTTATTAATAACAAAACTAAGAAACATAAAATAATTTTAAAGAACCACTGACCCATTGACATTATATTTTCACGTCCTATCTGATATTTAAATCAACATTGGCATTGAAGAACTGAAAGAATATGCGAAAATGTTTGAATTAGACTAACGCACATCATTTGCTGTCGTGTATATTAAAATCAAAATTCATTAAGATAATACCGCTAATTCCTCCCTACAATTAATTCATATATCGAAGTATTTTAATACTCAACGAAACATCGTCATTTTGTATACCATTTGTTGGAATCACTCGTAACCTTTAACGTCCTCTTCACTAATTACAAAGCCATTGCATAGACAGCAACAACGATGTATTTAATTCTCATCACGTCAAAAAAACGCAATTTATTCGCTTAAATTCTTTACAAGCATCAATCAACTACTTATTAATTTTAATATTTTTTTTTATTAAATTTAATTTTATGTAAGTATAATTTTTTTTTTTATATAAAATTAAATATTTTATTTAAATTGTTAACTCCCTTTCCAAAAAAACTTAAATATTTTCTACTTTTCAAATTTTTCATTAAATTTTTTTTTTTTTTTCATATGGTTCTACGTTCACCAATACGAACCCGTAAGTTTACAAATTCGGAAAATCAAAACAACAACTATACAAATAACACAATGACTCACAATACAACTGAAAATTCTAACATTAATACAACACAAAACAACATCTCTAATATAACACAAGATACTTCAACACAAGATAACTTTACAAATATTTCTTCTACTAAATCTATTAAATTACCACAATTTTGGCAAGAATCTCCCGATGCCTGGTTTTTACTTGTTGAAGGACAATTTGAAATTAACAATATCAATGATGATCATTTAAAATTTCAAAATGTTCTAATTACTCTTCAACGAGATACTATACCTAAAATTTTAGATGTTATTAACCCTCCTCCTCTTTTTAATAAATATGATACAATCAAAAAAATTCTATGTGAAAGATTTTCTCTTAGCGAAGAAAAACGATTACAACAATTATTTTCATAAACTGAACTTGGTGATCGTTCACCATCTGAATTATTCAGATTTATGAAATCACTTATAGGTTCTGACTCCATAGCTAGCCAGGAATTACTCTTTAAATTGTGGATTCGTAAAATACCACAAGAAATACAAATTCATTTGACTTCCAATAATAATCTAAACAGAGATGAAATTATTATTTTAGCTGACAAACTTTTTGATTTAATCAATAAACCTCATTTTTCCAAATCTCCTTTTTAGAACAATGCATTAAAAATTTAACTGAATTAACTACGGCTATTTATCAGAATTTAAATAAAATTTCTAATGGTATTAATCAATTACAAATCCGTTCAAGATCTAAAGATAGAAATAGATCTAAATCTCGAAATTTTTCAAGATCAAGAAATTTTTCAAACAATCGTAATTTTAATTCACAAACAACTATTTGTTGGTATCACAAAAAATTTAAGAATAACGCTCTTAAATGTATACCCCCCTGCAATTTTAATCAAAATCATAATTCAAATTACGAACAAAATTTAAACTGAAACGATCCATTATGACGGTGATGGATAATGGAACTATTATTAAACCTACTCGTCGCCTATTCATATTTGATAAATTCAATAAACTTAATTTTCTTATCGATACCGCCGCAGTTGTATCAGTTATTCCTTTTTCTAAATTTAAAATTTATAAAAGAAATTCGGATCTTACTTTGACTGCAGCAAACGGTTCTTCAATTGAAACTTTCGGTACAAAACTACTTAAAATTGATTTAGGTTTAAGAAGAGATTTTGAGTTTCCATTCATTATTGCGAACATTGATACACCAATTTTAGGAGCAAACTTTTTAGAAAAATTCGGAATTATTGTCAATATTAAAAATAAAGAAATAATGGATTCTACTACAAAAATTAAAGTTGCTGGATCTTCTGGATTTTCTGATATTTTCTCACTCAAAATTCCTATTATCGAAAATAAGTTTTCAAAATTACTTAATGAATTTCCATCTATTACCTGTGAACCAGATTATACTAAAAAAATTAAACACCATACGGTTCACAGGATAGAAACAAAAGGTATTTTACCATTTTCGAAACCCAGACGTCTTGATCCAATCAAACTTAAAATTGCTAAAGCTGAATTTGAATTTTTAGTTAAAACGGGTATATGCAGACCCTCAAATTCTCCTATTGCATCTCCACTTCATCTCGTTCCTGAAAAAGAACCAAATGATTGGAAACCTTGCGGAAACTATCGAAGACTTAATTTTATTACTACACCAGATCGGTATCATTTACCACATATTCACGATTTAACAATTGATTTAAAAAACAAACAATTTTTTTCCAAAATTGATCTTGTGCATGCTTACCACCAAATTCCAATGGCAGAAGAAGACATTCATAAAACTGCAGTAACTATCCCTTTTGGAATGTTTGAATTCGTAAGAATGCCTTTCGGTTTACGAAACAGTGCTCAGACTTTCTAACGCTTTATTAATGAAGTATTTTCTGATTTCGATTTTGTATTTAAATACATTGATGACATTCTTATTGCCAGTGATAATGAAGATCAACATATAAATCATTTAAAATCAGTTTTCAAAAGACTTGAAGAATATAATTTAAATATCAAACCTTCAAAATGTACTCTCGGTGTAAATAAATTAAATTTTTTAAGTTACGAAATTTCAGGCGAAGGTATTAAACCATCTTTAGATAGAATTGAAATCATAACAAATTTTGAAAAACCAATTTCTATAAATAAAATACAAAAATTTTTAGGTATGATAAATTACTATCACAGATATATTAAAATGTTAGCAACAGAACTTAGTCCTCTGCATGAAATGTTAACACATGCAATTAAAAACAAACTCAAACAAATAAATTGGACAAACGAAACCACAATAGCTTTCGAAAATGTTAAAAAACTTTTTGCTAAAAATATATTTACTTACACATTTCGACAAAAATGGTAATTTATCATTAGCAATAGATGCATCAAATTTTGCTATTGGAGCAGTTCTTCAACAAACTAGCAATAATATACTAGAACCCTTAGCTTATTTTTCAAGAAAATTAACTACAACAGAAACTAAATATTCAACATTTGATCGTGAACTTTTGGCAATTTATAATTCAATTAAACATTTTAAACATTTTCTTGAAGGTAGAACTTTTACAATTTATACTGATCGTAAACCTTTAATTCATGTTCTAAATTCTAAAGTAGATAGATCTCCTCGTCAACTACGTCATCTTGAATATATTGCTCAATTTACAAATGATATTCAATATATACGTGGAAAAGACAACATAGTTGCCGACACACTTTCCCGTATTCCAGAAATAAATGCAATTTCAACTAAAGATATAAATTTAGAAACTTTATATAAAGAACAGCAAACTGATACATTTTTACAAATAACCTTTTCTGATCAAAATTCTAAAAATAATTTAAAAGAAACTCATATTCCAGTTATTAATTTAAACATATGGTGTGATGTTTCTCTACAACCTTTTCGACCTTATGTTCCACATTCTATGAGAAGAATTATATTTGACAAAATTCACTCAATATCTCATCCAAGTATAAGAACAACTATAAAATTAATTCACAATAAATATTATTGGCCTAACATGCGTAAAGAAATTAACGATTGGACTTCACCTTGCATCAATTGTCAAAAATCCAAAATTTCAAGATATACTAAATCTCCTATCCAAAAAACTCAAATACCATCAGGCCGTTTTGAACATATTCATATGGATATTGTTGGACCTCTTCCAGTTTCAAATGAAAATTGTTATATTTTAACAATTATTGACAGATTTTCACGTTGGCCTGAAGCTTATCCGCTTAAAGATATTTCAACAAATACTATAGTAAAAACTTTTATTCAAAATTATATACCACGATTTGGTATACCATTAAATATTACAGTAGATCAAGGTTCACAATTCACTTCAAAATTTTTTACGGAATTAACTAAACTTTTAGGTTATCATAAAATTCATACATCTGCTTACCATCCCCATGCAAATGGCATGATAGCGAGATTTCATCGAACTTTAAAAGCAGCAATTATAGCATCAAACGACTCGATTCATTGGTCTGACATTTTACCATTCATTCCACTTGGTTTACGAACTTCTATTAAAGAAGATTTAAAATGTTCATCTGCTGAACTTGTTTATGGCCAAACACTTAGAATACCTGGTGAATTAATTATTTCAAATAGTAATAAAGAACATGATTTTTCTAATGACGCTCTTCATAAAATAAGAGAATATTTTTCGCTTGTTCGTTCTAAAGTTTTTCATCATAACAAAGAAAATTGTTTCGTTTCTAAACAATTAGAAAATTGTGAGTATGTTTTTTTAAAGTTCTTCGTAAATCTAATTTAGAATCACCTTATGAAGGACCTTTTAAAGTTATCTCTCAGAAGTATAAAACATATACAATTCAATACAAAAATACTATTAAAAATATTTCAATTGATTTACTTAAACCAGCAAACATACTTGTTAACACTAATTTAAATAAAAAATACATTAAACAACAAAAAACAAAAAAAGGTTACATTTAATATTAATTAATAATTTGTTTGTTTCAAATTTTCTTGGAGGGGGAGTAAATATAGTGTTAACTACTTTGTACTCTTTACTTTAATTTTTAAAATAATTTTTATTGAGTTTTTGAATAACTTCAAAAAAAGAAAATTCTAATTAGTTAGAAAATATTTAAACTCAAAAATAAATAACATAATATTTTCAAAAAATAAATATTTAAATATTTGGTTAACTACCAAATATACAACCTTTATGGCGATGTCTCGAAAAGGCGTCCACCTATAGAACTAAGGCCCACGCCCTTTTAAAATACTCATTAACACCTTTCGTTTGATACCCATATTGTACAAACGCATTCTAGAGTCACCCCTGGTCCACCTTTATGGGGATATCTCGAAAAGGCGTCCACCTATAGAACTAAGGCCCACGCCCTTTTAAAAAACTAATTAACACCTTTCATTTGATACCCATATCGTACAAACAAATTCTAGAGTCACCCCTGGTCCACCTTTATGGCGATATCTCGAAAAGGCGTCCATCTATAGAACTAAGGCCCACGCCCTTTTAAAATATTCATTAACACCTTTCATTTCATACCCATATCGTACAAACAAATTCTAGAGTCACCCCTGGTCCACCTTTATGGCGATATCCCTAAATGGCGTCCACCTATAGAACTATGGCCCACTCCCTCTTAAAATACTCTTTAATACCTTCCATTTGATACACATATCATACAAACACATTCCAGGGTTACCCTAGGTTCATTTTCCTGCATGGTGATTTTCCCTTATTTTGTCTCCATAGCTCTCAACTGAGTATGTAATGTTAGGTTACACCCGAACTTAGCCTTCCTTACTTGTTTTTTATTTATTTTATGGCTAAGATATTGTGATTAATAATCCTTCAAGCTTTGGTCTGACAAAGCATTCAGAATTATCTTGCATCTAGGAAGTAGAAGGAGAAGCATATAAATGTATTTGAACAGATTTTTCTAAGACAATGATCGAAACATCTTGCACTGTTCAAATATTTACAGAATTATTATAAAAGTTAAAAAAGTACGATTTTGGCAAATCTTTTGTCTACAATTTCATACAAATTTTCAAAAGTCATACACTTGTCTTCAAGCAGTTCTTTATCTAAGCAACAATGAATTCATCAATCTTCGTTTTCGCTCTCGGTTTGACTTTCGCTTGCTTTGCATTCGTTTGTGCAGCCGATGGTGGTTCAAATGTCATGTCTCAGACAGGAACCACAGTCTGATGCGGATAAAAAACTCTTAGTAACGGTAATTGGTAACTGGATAAGACCACGCAGCTGTTGTTGGACCAATCTGATGGCCTCACAAAAATTTGCTTCGTAAATGTGTTTCAAGTGAATTATTTCGCATTCTAAGCTTTGAGAAACGACCGACTTGTATTTTTCGACAATTTTTGCTGCACTCGCTCGAACCGTAGTTTCATCCATTTCTTCAAATTGCCACAAAAAGGAAAACGTCTCGCTCAAATTTTTCATAGCTTGCAATCGTTCAGTAATGCCAGTGATTACCGAATCAACGATCACCAGGAATGTATTGTTTTTAAAATCAGACTCTGAATCATCCATAATCATCTCACTTAAATTATCTTCAGAACGTCTTTTGGGGTTTCTCCTTCGAATGTCCGGAAACTTTCGCGAGATGATCAATTGAATAGCAACTGTTTTGCATTCGTTTAAAATTGTTTCCCATTAGTTCCTAATCAACTTCAAATCAGCTAATAAGGCATCTAGATGTCGGACCTCAACATCTATGGTGGCATCTTTGGCTTGGAGGACCACATTTCTTTCATTAATGGAAGTCAGTATTTTGAACCAAATTGAGGACAGCAAGAAACATTCGACCTAGTTGATGTACTTGAGAATGCCGGTAACATCTCCGATGCTTCCGCAGTCAAATTTTGCTTGTGTCTGAAAGACTATGAAGAGAGCTCGGAACATTTTTTTTTTTTTTTGAGGATGTCCCATCGTTGTGGACTGCTGCTCAAAATAGCAAAACATTTTTGTACAACTCCGAAGAAAGTAATTGCAGCCTTACAACATTCTGCAGCATCAACACCACATAAATTGAGGCTGTGGGTTGCACAAGGCGAGTAATCCGCCGAGTTTTTGTCGAGAATGTGACATAGTGCTCCGTTGTAAGCTCCTTTCATATTGGCGCCGTTATCGTACCCTTGTGCACGACAATTTTTTAATGGGAATTCATGTTTACCTAGAGTATGGAAAATTAGATCAGCGATTTCCTGAGCAGTTTTTTGGTTACAATTCACGAAAGCCAAAAACCGTTATTGAATTGTAAAATTTGTTGCTTTCGAATTGAAATGGAGTTAGCGCAAAATGAACGTAGCATCAGGCATAGTATCAATGATAATAGCAAAATACTTGGCTTTCTTTCCTTGATCTAATATAGTTTCCCTCACGTGCTTTGCACAAATTTCTATAAGCTCGTTCTGAATGTCTGGAGAAAGATAGTCAACTTGTAAACGTTTGTGCTGCTGTTGTTAAATCCTACCTTTCTCCAAATGATCTCTAAGTATCGGATCATATTGGCTTATGAAATCTTAGATGCAAAAAAAATTTCCATCGTTTCGTTCACCAAGATATATACTTTCGCCTTTGAAAGCTAGGCGTCTTTCACCAAAAAATAAAATAATGTCCAAAATTCTATATAAAATTTCTTTCCACTTTTGAGTTTCAGTGATTAGCAGTTCATTGATAAGTGTATCAATTGTAGCCTCCTTTTGAATTAGATTTTGTAAAGATCGCCATTGAATATAACATTTAATGTGACCTTGAATATTTTCGTGTGATGGCAGTTTATCGTATAGCTTCTTCCATACCTGGAATTTCGAATATCCGCCAGGGCAACAAATTTTAGGTCGATTTAAAGTATTAGTGCTTAACAGACGATATGGTAGGCAATAAAAAACATTGCTACTGGCCCTCCACACTAACCAGTCACTCTCCACTTTCTCTCCATTTGGCAAGATTCTCTTTAACAACGCGGTAGGAAATGCCTCGTTATGACACTCACGTGAAAAATAACAGGACACTTTTAATATCCTTGACGAATTATTTCGTTGACTTCTTCAGATCGCAAAAACTCGGTACCGATATCGACGCCGTTTAAACAATCTTGAATTTGATACAGAGTTGGTGGTATTGTTGGAAAACATTTTGAAGATAAACCTTCATCAGTGTCAGCACGAAAACTTTACGATTTCGGATTCATGTAAACATACATTTTTGTTTGATATTTTTATTGTCTCCTCACTGTTCGAAGGCGCAGGCAAAAAATCATTATCAATATTCGTTGCTTTTGAAATTTGGCTTAAAGACTCTCCTGAATTAAAAAAAAAAAAAAAGTAAGGACGGGACTGTCTTCGGCTGACTTCATACCTTTCATGAATGGGGCTGAACAATAATCTTATCCCGTTCGTAATCTCCGAATAATCGGATGTATAAGATAAGAAATATATAGTGAACAGAGATCTACATACCTAAACGTTTTTTAAAATAAATATAAAATAAACAAGTAAGGAAGGTTAAGTTCGGGTGTAACCGAACATTACATACTCAGTTGAGAGCTATGGTGACTACATAAGGGAAAATAACCATGTAGGAAAATGAACCGAGGGAAACCCTGGAATGTGTTTGTATGACATGTGTATCAAATGAAACGCATTAAAGAGTATTTTATGAAGGAGTGGGGCATAGTTCTATAGGTGGACGCCATTTAGGGATATCGCCATAAAGGTGGATCAGGGTTGACTCTAGAATGCGTTTGTACGATATGGGTATCAAATGAAAGGTGTTAATGAGTATTTTAAAAGGGAGTAATCCTTAGTTCCATAGGTGGACGCCGTTTCGAGATATCGCCATAAAGGTGGACCAGGGGTGACCCTAGAATTTGTTTGTACAATGTGGGTATCGAAAGAAAGGTGTTAATGAGTATTTTAAAAGGGAGTAATCCTTAGCTCCATAGGTCGACGCCGTTTCGAGATATCGCCATAAAGGTGGACCAGGGGTGACCGTAGAATTTGTTTGTACAATATGGGTATCAAAAGAAAGGTGTTAATGAGTATTTTAAAAGGGAGAGATGCTTAGTTCCACAGGTGGACGCCGTTTCGAGATATCGCCATAAAGGTGGACCAGGTGTGACCCTAGAATTTGTTTGTACGATATGGGTATCAAATTAAAGGTATTAAGGAGGGTTTTAAAAGGGAGTGGTGGTAGTTGTATAGGTGGTCGCCTTTTCGAGATATCGCCATAAAGGTGGACCAGGGGTGACCGTAGAATTTGTTTGTACAATATGGGTATCAAATGAAAGGTGTTAATGAGTATTTTAAAAGGGAGTAATCCTTAGTTCCATAGGTGGACGCCGTTTCGAGATATCGCCACAAAGGTGGACCAGGGGTGACCCTAGAATTTGTTTGTACAATATGGATATCAAAAGAAAGGTGTTAATGAGTATTTTAAAAGGGAGTGATGCTTAGTTCCACAGGTGGACGCCGTTTCGAGATATCGCCATAAAGGTGGACCAGGTGTGACCCTAGAATGCGTTTGTACAATATGGGTATCAAACGAAAGATGTTAATGAGTATTTTAAAAGGGAGTGATGCTTAGTTCCACAGGTGGACGAAGTTTCGAGATATCGCCATAAAGGTGGACCAGGTGTGACCCTAGAATTTGTTTGTACGATATGGGTATCAAATTAAAGGTATTAATGGGGGTTTTAAAAGGGAGTGGTGGTAGTTGTATAGGTGGACGCCGTTTCGAGATATCGCCATAAAGGTGGACCAGGGGTGACCCTAGAATGCGTTTGTACAATATGGGTATCAAACGAAAGATGTTAATGGGTATTTTAAAAGGGAGTACTCCTTAGTTCCATAGGTGGACGCCGTTTCGAGATATCGCCACAAAGGTGGACCAGGGGTGACCCTAGAATTTGTTTGTACAATACGGGCATCAAACGAATGGTGTTGATGAGTATTTTAAAAGGGAGTGGGCCTTAGTTCTATAGGTGGTCGCCTTTTCGAGATATCGCCATTAAGGTGGACAGGGGTGACTCTAGAATGCGTTTGTACGATATGGGTATCAAATAAAAGGTGTTAATGAGTATTTTAAAAGCGAGTAATCCTTAGTTCCATAGGTGGACGCCGTTTCGAGATATCGCCATAAAGATGGACCAGGGGTGACCCTAGAATTTGTTTGTACAATATGGGTATCAAAAGAAATGTGTTAATGAGTATTTTAAAAGGGAGTAATCCTTAGTTCCATAGGTGGACGCCGTTTCGAGATATCGCCATAAAGGTGGACCAGGGGTGACCCTAGAATTTGTTTGTACAATATGGGCATCAAACGAAAGGTGTTAATGAGTATTTTAAAGGGAGTGGGCCTTAGTTCTATACGTGGACGCCGTTTCGAAATATCGCCATAAAGGTGGACCATGGGTGAATCTAGAATGTCGTACAAACACATTCTAGAGTCACCCCTGGTCCACCTTTATGGCGATATTTCGAAACGGCGTCCACCTATAGAACTAAGGCCCACTCCCTTTTAAAATACTCATCAACACCATTCGTTTGATGCCCGTATTGTACAAACAAATTCTAGGGTCACCCCTTGTCCACCTTTGTGGCGATATCTCGAAACGGCGTCCACCTATGGAACTAAGGATTACTCCCTTTTAAAATACTCATTAACATCTTTCGTTTGATACCCATATTGTACAAACGCATTCTAGGGTCACACCTGGTCCACCTTTATGGCGATATCTCGAAACGGCGTCCACCTATACAACTACCACCACTCCCTTTTAAAACCCTCATTAATACCTTTAATTTGATACCCATATCGTACAAACAAATTCTAGGGTCACACCTGGTCCACCTTTATGGCGATATCTCGAAACGGCGTCCACCTATGGAACTAAGGATTACTCCCTTTTAAAATACTCATTAGCACATTTCTTTTGATACCCATATTGTACAAACAAATTCTAGGGTCACCCCTGGTCCATCTTTATGGCGATATCTCGAAACGGCGTCCACCTATGGAACTAAGGATTACTCAAATTAAAGGTATTAATGAGAGTTTTAAAAGGGAGTGGTGGTAGTTGTATATGTGAAGGCGTTTTCCAGATATCGACCAAAATGTGGACCAGGGTGACCCAGAACATCATCTGTTGGATACCGCTAATTTATTTATATATATAATACCTCCCAAGATTTTAAGGGGTTTTTATTTCGCCCTGCAGAACTTTTTCATTTTCTTTTACTTATTATGGTAGGTGTCACAACCATTTTATAAAGTTTTTTCTAAATTTATAATTCGCGTCAATAAACCAATCCAATTACCTCACCATGTTTCATCCCTTTTTTCGTATTTGGTATAGAATTATGGCATTTTTTTCATTTTTCGTAATTTTCGATATCGAAAAAGTGGGCGTGGTCATTGTCGGATTTCGTTCATTTTTCATACCAAGATAAAGTGAGTTCAAGTAAGTACGTGAACTGAGTTCATTAAAGATATGTCGATTTTTGCTCAAGTTATCGTGTTAACAGCCATGCGGAAGGACAGACGAACGACTGTGTATAAAAACTGGGCGTGGCATCAACCGATTTCGCCCGTTTTCGCAGAAAACAGTTAACATCATAAAATATATGCCCCTACCAAATTTCAAAAGGATTGGTAAATTTTTGTTCGACTTATGGCATTAAAAGTATCCTAGACAAATTAAATGAAAAAGGGCGGAGCCACGCCCATTTTGAAATTTTCTTTTATTTTTGTATTTTGTTGCACCATATCATTACTGGAGTTGAATGTTGACATAATTTACTTATATACTGTAAAGATATTAAATTTTTTGTTAAAATTTTACTTTAAAAAAATTTTTTTTTTAAAAGTGGGCGTGGTCCTTCTCCGATTTTGCTAATTTTTATTAAGCATACATATAGTAATAGGAGTAAGGTCCCTGCGAAATTTCATTATGATATCTTCAACGACTGACAAATTACAGCTTGCAAAAGTTTTAAATTACCTTCTTTTAAAAGTGGGCGGTGCCACGCCCATTGTCCAAAATTTTACTAATTTTCTATTCTGCGTCATAAATTCAACTCATTTACCAAGTTTCGTCGGTTTATCTGTCTTTGGTAATGAATTATCGCACTTTTTCGGTTTTTCGAAATTTTCGATATAGAAAAAGTGGGCGTGGTTATAGTCCGATATCGTTAATTTTAAATAGCGATCCGAGATGAGTGCTCAGGAACCTACATACCAAATTTCATCAAGATACCTCAAAATTTACTCAAGTTATCGTGTTAACGGACGGACGGACATGGCTCAATCAAATTTTTTTCGATCCTGATTACTTTGATATATGGAAGTCTATATCTATCTCGATTCCTTTATATATGTACAACCAACCGTTATCCAATCAAACTTAATATACTCTGTGAGCTCTGCTCAACTGAGTATAAAAACAGGTAGGTACTTTGTGTGAGGATGCAAAGTTTCAGGTTTTTCGTGGTCTGCGTGTAAAAACTATGACTACGAATCACGTATTTCAAAAACGTATGACGTAAACGTAACTATTTGATGAATTTTGAAGCTTCTAACCGTAAAAAAGGGGCAAAAATCACAGTTTATATAAAGTATATAATATACATATATACCACCGATCTCTATGATTTTTTCAGACAACAATATATGCTATACACGTAAGCATTTGGTGAAATTTGAAGCTTCTAGCTGTTAAAATGGGGCCGAAATCGGAAAAAAAATATATATATAAGTTAGTGCATGCTGTTTCCAGGGCACAATTTTTTCTGATCTCTTTTGGATCGATAAAAGAAGGTAAAAGATAATGAAAACTGAATAGACGTGTAAAATTTCGCTGACAAGAAATCGCACCTTTTTTGCTAATAAACTTTGATTTAAAACTTAAATTGTGCTTGAATTCAGTATTAATATAGTTCGCGTGCGTTTTAATAAATAAAAACAAAGTTGGTTTGCTTAAGCTGGTTTTATTGGTTTAGCTAAAGATATCGTCAATATAAAAAGTTTCATTTTCTGCTGCACCTGTTCTTCCTATATTGCATATTTATATTTACATACAAATCTAAAATGTCAAAAGACAGAAGCGAAAGGCAACAACACCGACAGCTGCTGAAGGCAAATGCTAATTTATCTTCACCGAATACATTGACCACCACTCGGAATCCAGAGAGAAAGGTACAAGGTGAGCTGGCTACATATGAACAGCTTCTTGATATGTGGGAAGATAAATTAAAGAAACAGGAAGATAGCATAATCTAGAAAATCAACGAGTCTATGAAAAATTTGGTGGAGAGGGTTATGCAGAGAATAGGTGAGATTGTCGGTGAGTTAGCAAACACCAAACAGAGATTAACGAAAATTGAGGAAAGAGTAAGTGGTGTAGAAAATATATACACGGAACTGGAGGCACTCAAATGCAAAGCAAATGATATGCGTGAGCAGATCCAAGAATTTGAGGAAAAATCGGTCTCAACCGATATTATTATTATGGGAATACCATATGCTAAAGATGAAAATATCAGCGAAATTTTTTCAAAGCTCTGTCATGCCATAAATATCGAGCCTCCTACCAAATGCCAATTTTTTCGTATGCGCACAAATATTAACCAGAAATCAACCACAGTGCCTATTTTAATAAAACTAAACACATCACATGACAGAATCCAACTGCTTAAAGCCATGGCGCAACGATACAAGGTGGCACCATGGGACAGCTGATTATACACTTTTTTTATTTGATTTGATGCATCAACTTCCGGCGCAGTACGATTTTGACATTTGTCCATCGAATTTACAAAAACAAAGTACATGAAATTTTTATTTTTATTTGTAGGTATGTCACCATGCTGCCACCTTGTATCACTCCGCCATGCTTAAAGCTATCGCTGCATTTTGCAAATCGAAAAAGAGAGCATTAAAACTGTGATATTAATGAATTTGGCTACGGAAAAATTTATGTTCATGAGAGCTTAACTTTGCAAAACAGAAATGTAATGCGCCACGCAACGCAATCAAAAAAAAACAAAATGTACTTGCATCTGTTTTTAGTATAAAAGGCAAAGTATATGTGAGAATGCAGCGGAGTGCAGAGCCGAAGATAGTTAAGAGCAAGAATGATGTTGATGTGCTAGTCAGCGAAGCGAAACATCCAAAAGAAACATCAAAAACATAATAAGAGCGAGCATAATATTTTTATATTTATTATTGCTGTTTTAACTAAGCAAGCTATCTTCTTCATATTCATTTTCTTTTATCTATTCATTTCATATGTATGTATAAGCATGTATGCCCTTTACTTTGTTTTGATTTTAGTAATTCTTGTTATTGAAAGCCAATTACACTAGTTGCGTAAATTGTTATGAATAGTTCGAATGAGTTCTTGAGTACTGACCATGATTGTTTGAGGTTTATCTTAAATATTGTAAGCAAAAATCATCCGGGATTGCAGCTCTGTCACATAAACGCTCGTAGCTTTGTATACCCCTAAGCTTGATTACATGAACTTCATTCTGCAGGATTCAAAAATAGATATTTTATGTGTGACTGAGACCTGGTTTAGGGAGATATTAGTGATAACATGTATGCATTAAATGGTTACAAAGTTAATAGGAACGACAGGAAAACGGGTTCCAGATGCGGGGGTGTTGCCATATACTGCAAAGCAAATATTCCTCACAAAATAATTTTAAGTCAAGTGTAGATGATCCTATTAAGTATATTTTCTTGGAAGTTGGGAATGGGTTTAATAAATGCTTAATTATATGTGTATACAATCCCAATAAAACATTTAAGCTAGATAATTTATTTTCGCAATTGGCCAAATTTTCGCACATGTATGAGCATATATTACTTTGTGGAGATTTCAACACGGATATACTCAACAATGACTCACGATGTCTAAAATTAACGGATAACTTGAACTCCATAGGACTAGATGTCGTTAACAAATATCCTACGCGATTTTCACCCAATTGTAAACCTAGTTTGCTAGATTTGGTGTGCACATCCAACAGTTCCGAAGTGCTCCATTATGACCAATTCTCCCTGGCCGGATTATCTGATCATGACATGTTGTTTATTTCATATAACATAGCCCTAAGTTGCACAAATAGAACACAGTTCTACTACAGGTATTTTAAAGCAGTAAATCTTTCTGAGCTTGTATATGAGGCTAGTGTTTTGCATTGGAACGGTGTGTGGATCCTTACTGATATTACTCGAAAACTTAATTTTTTTTTATTTAAGTACTTTACTTGTTTGATAAATATGTTCAACTAAAGGAAGTCAAAACTGAAACAGGAAACAGCCATGGTTCACGAATCAAGTCTTGTCGGCTACTAGAGCACGCAATAAGTTATATAGTCGTTGGAAGCGTGACCCTACGGAAAAAGCTTGGGAGTTTTATCGCCAAGCCAGAAATAATGCTACGCTGCTAATTAAGAATTCTAAAAGAGAATTTTATAAAACGAAGCTTGATATTTATTTGCCGGTTAAAAATCTGCGGCAAAATTTAAGATCCCTAGGTATCGGGTCAAAAATTAATTAAGGATGCGATTTAAATCCAGATGATATGAACAATTTCTTTCTACAGTCATGCAAAACAAACTGATAATGCAATACATAGTGCCAACTCTGACTCACATAATTAATTTTTCAATTACAACGTCAACTTTTCCCGATGCTTGGAAAATAGCAAAAGTCATTCCTGTTGCTAAAAAACCATCGGCTGCTGTCTCAACAGATTATCGTCCCATAAGTATATTGCCAGTTTTGTCAAAAGTCTGGGAGAAACTAGCGGCTGCCCAAATTACAGAATATCTTAATACAAACAGGCTCTTGAGCGAATTTCAGTCTGGTTACAGACCCTTCCACAGTTGTAATACCGCCATGCTCAAAATTATCGAAGATATCCGCCCTGCCTATGACAGAGGTGAATTAGCTGTGCTAGCGCTTTTGGATTTTTCCAAAGCTTTCGACACAGTGGATCACTCTATTCTTTTACTAAAATTAAGGAAATACTACGGATTCTCTGATAGCTCCGTAAGATTGCTTGAAAGTTATCTTGGAGGTCGCTTACAGAAAGTAGTGGTTGGAACTAGCTGCTCGGAGATGAAACGCCTTGATTCAGGGGTGCCACAGGGATCCATTCTCGGTCCAATACTATTTCCTGTTTTTATTAATGATATGACCTATATTACCAAGAGCGTATCGATACATCTGTATGCTGATGATGCTCAGGTATATCTTTCTCGTCCGATTGGCCTATCTGATGATCTGATGTGCAAATGACAATAAATTAAATCTAAATGCTTCTAAGACCAAGGCTATGTGTTTGGCGTATTCTCGGCAGCTTGTTACGACATTGCCTACTTTATCCTTGCAAGGCCTTGATATTAATTATGAGTCTTTGGTTACGAGTCTTGGATTTAAGTTGAACTCATACCTTGGATGCAAGGACCATGTAAACTATACCTTAAGCAAAATATACTACGTCCTAAGAAAGTTGTGGCATTCAGCAGATCTAATTCCAACTAATGTGAAACTGAAATTGGTGAGAACTCTTATAGTTCCACTGATATCCTTTGGGGGGATCGTTTTCGGAAATATTGACAGTGAGTCACTGAAAAAGCTGCAGCTAGCTTTAAACAGCTGCGCTCGAAATATATTTTCTAGGTGGAAATTTGATCATATATCACAGTTTCCTCCAAGATACTTAATTTCAGTCTCGTTAGCTTTCTGAATTATCGCAATTTGGGGTTCCTGCACGATTTAACCCATAAAAGGTAACCGGAATACCTCTTTAGAAATTTACGTTTTTCAAAATTCGACAGAACTGGCAACCTTATTGTTCCACGCTATAAGTATCTTACATCTTCCAGAACATTCTTTGTCAGTGCTATAAAATTATGGAACTCACTACCAAATGACATTAAAAATGAACGCAATAACAGGCGCTTTAAATTGGCTTTATCAGAATTTTTGCAAAATATACATGCATAATATCTTTTTTTAATTTTTCTGAATCAGAGTAATTCTTCTATTTTTGTTTCTTATTTTGTTTTATTTTTGTGCATTCATACAAATATATACACATAGAATAGTTGATATTAATTCTGCGATTAGTTTTAATAAATTACTTATTTACGTAATATATATTAAAAATAAATTTAGAAATTCGAAATATTGTATAAGATCCGAATGTTGATGTACGTTAAGGGACAATAGTCTCACCTGTACAAATTTATTAATAAACTATATTGAATTTTTCATCTCCTTGGTTGGTGCCTGGAAACCGCTTCACAAATGAAACACTTTGTTTTAGTTAAACACTTTTAAATTTTATTCACTAGGCACTTTTTCCACTTTTGTAATTCTAGATCTCTTTCTAAGGATACTACCTCGCTTAAGTACTTTTTATCGACCAACTGTTCAAGTTTTGTTGACTATCGATTTTGGTTCGGTTATCCCGAAGCGTCGGTATGACAAAAGCGTATTTAAGCGAAGTGTTTAGATAGCCACAGCAGCATTGTGTGATGATATTTATGTTTGCATGCAAATGCAATTTAATGCCGGCGTACAGCCACTGCTGTACGAGCATATATGTATGTATGTATATATGTTTATAATGAATTCAAATGAAGTTATACATACTGCTGTGTTAACTCCTCCCCCTCTTAATCTCCATCGTCCCCGATCCGACAGATCTTTAATAAACCTAAAATAGGAATTCTATTTGTTTCTTTCTTATAACTATGTACATTGTAAAAAAGTTGTATTGTTCTTTGTACAGAAAAGCTTATGCAAATATAATAGATGCATAGATATGTATGCGTAAACGTATGTTTACAATTATTATTTGTAAGTTGTAAGTTGCAAGAAAAAGCTATATTAATAAATTTATAGATTCTGTGTTGTAAAAATTTTTTTATACGAAAGTTAGATAAATTTCGTGAATTTGTTTGAGTATTATGAAATTGTTGTAAGACTAGCGTCAACACTTACATTATATGTATTTGCTTTCGGCAATGGTACTTAAATTTTTTTAAATTAAATTATAGTTTTTGGCTGTAATTATTTTTTTAGAATAACGCCTATACATTTATGTATTTGTTTTAGGCAAAAATTCATTATACATTTTTGTAAATGGCATGAACAATTTTCTTGAATAATAAAAAAAAATTTATGAATTAATTTGAATTGAATTTTAATAAAAATTTTTTATTGGCGCCTATACATTATATGTATTTGTTTCAGGCAAAAGTTCATTATACATTTTTTTGTAAATGGCATGAAAATTTTCTTGAATATTAAAAAAGTTAATTTGAATTGAATTTTAATAAAAAAAAAATTTGTTTATTGGCGCCTATACATTACATGTATTTGTTTCAGGCAAAAGTATATGACATTAATAGTAATACATATTTCGATGTTGTAAATTTTTGTGGTCTTATATAAAAAAAATTCTTAGTGTTACAATTATTTATATTTATTGTTTTTTTTTTTTCAATATTTTACACATATTTTGTTCAAAAAAGGTTTAACCGTTACAATTACTGATATATTTTTTTGTTTTTTACATGTTGATTTTATCAAAAGTAAATACGTATGTACGTTATTATCTAATGTTGTCTTTGTGAATTTTCTTGCCGTTTATGATTACGGCGTACCCAAATCTTTTTGGACGGTATTTTGAATATAAACTTTGTTTAATTTATTACCCAATCGTTTGTTGCGTCGGACAAAAACTATATCACCTTCTTTGAAAACCCGTTTATCGCTACTATAGCGTTTTAAAATTTTGTCTTGTCCGGAAATGAACTTTGATTTAATTTCATTTAAATGAATTTTTGTAAAATTGTTAATTATATCTATTGGTTTGGCATCAACAGTGGAATGTATTGTATTATTGTATTTATAAGTTGCAAGCAGTTAAGTTCAGTAATGTCTGATATATTTTGTTCGGATTTTATGCAACGTGCTGTCTGTTACGGTGGAGTGAAAACGTTCCACCTGTCCGTTGCTCTTGCTGTGCAAAGGCGGTATGAAAAACTGTTCTATTTTAAAATAATCTCTAAGCATATTAGATATTGTGTTTGATTGGAAGGACTTTTCATTGTCTGATACTAAAATTTTAGTGTTTTTAAACTTGTTAATTAAAATTAGTAACGAATTTTTTATGTCTATGGTTGATCTTGATTGTATCGGAATTGTTATGGCAAATTTTGAAAACTTACAAATGCAAGTCAGAAAGTGATCTTTAAAAAAAAAAATAAATAAATTTAAGGCGCGATAACCTCCGAAGAGATCTAAGGCCAAGCTTCTCTTCCAATTTGCGTCGTGCTCCTCTTGATTTTCCCTACAAATTGGCCGGACGGGACCTACATGTTTTATGCCGACTCCGAACGGCATCTGCAAGGCAGATGAGTTTTCACTGAGAGCTTTTCATGGCAGAAATACACCCGCAGCGCGTGCCAAACACTGCCGAGGGGCGACCCCGCTTAGAAAAATTTTCTTCTAATTGAAAAATCTTATTTCTAAAATTTTGATGTTGCTTTGCCCGGGGTTTGAACCCAGGGCATACGGTGTGGTAGGCGGAGCACGCTACCATCACACCACGGTGGTCGAAAGTGATCTTTATTAACTGAAAATATGGCGAAATGTAGGATTTCGCCTGGGTATTCTGGAATAGGTGTTTTTCCTATATTCGCCTTAGGCGGATGCCTTTTATATTTATTTTCGAGACAAATTTTGCAATTTTTCGATATAGTCGTTAGAATTTTCTTAATTTCTGGAAAGTAATATTCATTGGTGATTTGTTTATAGTTTTCATGTATTGACAGGTGTGCTCTATTGTGCTCGGTAGTTGCAGTCTCTATTTGGTCGTCCTTATTAACAAGGTCAATCACAAATTTTTCTGTGTACAAAAATTTTATGCCTGGAAAGTTAGATAATATAAGCGATTGTATTTTCGCTAGCGTTTCGAGCTCGCAGAAAATTCCGTTTACACCATCTGAGTTTATACAACTACGAAGTGATTGTAGCAGGTATTCTGGTGAACTGATTCTTATTGTATGGCAGAGAAACTTTTGAAATATAATTTTTGTATTTTTGCTATTAAAGTTAGATTGAGAAAGTAAAATTTGAGTTTTAAACTGGTTGATTGGAAGATATTTCACTATGTACTGTGTCTTCAGAGAAATTGTGTATGTATTGTCGCGACAAGGCATCGGCCACTACATTTTCTTTTCCCGGTTTGTAAAAATACTTAGGGGATTAGGAATCGATAAAAGCAGTCCATTGCTTCAGCTTCGAGTTCGGATTTTTTTCGGATATTGCGAATGTTAACGGCTGGTGGTCTGTAAAAATATGAATATTTTTTACACCATAAAGATAGTGCCTTACTTTCTGGAAAGCCCATACTATCGCAAGTAATTCCCGTTCATTAGTAGCGTAATTTTCTTCAGTTTTAGAGAGTGTTCGAGAAACCATTGTTATTGGCTTTCCGTCTTGTGATAGTACAGCACCCAAGGCCACAGAGGAGGCATCTGTTGTAATTTCGAAAGGTTTGGAATAATGCGGGTGTTGTAAAAGAACGTCTTCGGATGCCAATATGGTTTTCAATTTGTTAAATGCTTGCTTTGCGCACTATCGAATAAGATTGGACGATTTTTCGAATGGTTACTTTTGACGTGGCCGTTTTCGCCCCTCAAATATTTCGTAAGTGGTTTAGATATTTGTGCGTAGTCCTTAATAAGTCTTCTATAATAACCGGAAAGGCCGAGAAAAGAGCGTAGTGCTCTGAAGGACTTGGGATCCTGGTAGTTTACTATAGCCTCGATTTTGTCGGGACATGTTCGAATGCCCTTGCCCGAAACCACAAACCCAAGAAACTCTACTTCGTTTTTGAAGAATTTCGACTTCTCTAGCGAGACGCGCATACCTGCTCCTTCAATTTTTTTCAGTATTAAGTCAACATGTTTGAGGTGGGATGTCTCATCAGGGGAAAAGATGATTATGTCATCCACGTATACATGACATATTTTGCCGATAAATTCTCTTAGTATGTCGTCGATTGCCCTCTGAAAAATGCTTGGGGCATTCTTTAGCCCGAAGGGTAGACGACAAAATTCGTACTTTCCATTGTTCACGCTAAACGCTGTTTTACACCTATCCTTTTCTGAAAGAAGTATCTGATGGAAACCCGACTTAAGGTCAAGTGTGGTAAATATTTTTGATTTTCCCAAGTTCGCAAGAATTACTGAAGTGTCTGGAATCGGGTATTTATCAGAAGAGGTTTTTTCGTTTAATTTCCTAAAATCTATAACCATTCTTAACGTCTGGTTGCCATCGTCATCTACACCTTTCTTTGTAACTACGTGTATCGGTGAATTATACGGTGAATATGATTTTTGAATTATACCATCGCGAAGTAACCCCGATATTTCTTTGTTGACGAAACCTGATACAGACATCGGATATGGGTAGCCGCGTGAATAAATAGGTGTCTCCAATGTTGTTTCTATGGATGCAACCACACGGGTATTAAAAGGTAGGGCTCTGTTTGCATCAGCAAATGCTTTTGAGGTGGATTTGATTAGGTTTTGGATATTACTGGGCATATCCTCACTACTGGGTATTATAGCGTTTACTTCTTGACAACGAAAGTGATAAAGTTCTTTTTTCCCTTTTGATGGGAAATAAGTCCATTCTTTGTGTCTATTTGGGCTTCGATGGTTCTTAGGAAATCATGCCCGATGATTCCGTCGAAACTGTTTAGTTGGGGTAGAATATAAAAAGTGGCTGTTTCTCCTAATATGTGTACTCGGCATTTTTCGGTTACTCTGTTAATACCATTTATAGATCTGACTTGAAATCGATTATCTACTTTTGTAATGCCCTTAAAAAAATCTAGTATTTTTACGTAGTTTTTATAGGTTCCCGTATCTGTAAGAAATTGAAGAACTCGCCCATCCGAGAAGGTTCGCTTGAGAAAAGGCAAGTTCAAATTTACTCTAAAAAATTTACCTCCTCGGCCGATTGGGTATCGAAGTTTTCGGAGTGAAATGATTCATTTTCCATTGTATTTATGCGTTGTACGTTATTATAAGGTGAATGAATGGAAGTATTGCCTGTATGCGTTCTTTTAGGGTTGCTAGTGGATTGTTGTTGCACATCTCCCAATTGCTCCGTACGCTGTTTAACCCAATACGAGTTGTTTCTGGGCTCTTGTTGCTGAAATTGATTTGCTGGTTTATTTTTAAATTCAGTTTGCTTCCTAAAATGGGAACTTCCGTAGTCCACATCCATCGGTACTTGCCTAGGTTGAACGGTCTCCGTTCGTTGGGAGTTGTTGTTATAACTCGAGCGCTGAGTACCGGGGATAATCCGGTTGTTATTGTATTGGCCGGCGGACGCATATTTTTGGACGAACTCGTACCTTAACCGGTTGTGCTGCAACTCTTGTGCAATAGCGAGCGCAGAGGGTAAATCCGGTGGATTTGCTGAAAATAGGGTATCACACAGCGGGTGTCTCAGGCCGGATATAAATACTCTAAGAGCGTTTTCCCTTGCCCGTTCATTGAATGCCGAAGTCAATACTTCATTACCACTATATGTGATGATATTTTTGTTAATTATTAAAGTCAGCTGTTTATCCACTGTTGCGTAGTAGTCATCTATGGTCATTCGTCCCTGCCTAAGGGTGTTTAATTCGTTTTCTAAAATGTAAATGGACGCTTGTCAGCATACAGCTGATCCAATCTATGAATTATTGCGTTAAAATTTAGAGGAGTATTGAATGAACTTAAGTTTTCATTAGCGGTCTGCGTAAGTTTGTTACGAAAAATTCCAATGGCAACATAGTCCGCCTCGGAACCTTCGACATAAAAATTCATTGCAAATTTCGCGGCTTGCCTCCATTCTGGGTATTCTCTTATGTTACCTTTGAATTCAGGTAAAGACTTAATAAGGTTGAGATCTGTATGGGCGTTTTGCACTCCCGGAACTACTGTGACAGGTGGATAAGAAACTACTCTTGCGGGATTAAGACTTTGGAAAGATTCAGTTAAACTCTGTATTTTATTTCCTAACTCGGTTTTAAAGGCTTCTACCACTGATTCTACTAAGTTTAACACTGTGTTGCGATCCATTTTCAAAAAAAGAAATTAAGTCAAAATTATTTGCTATTATAAATTTATCATGTGAATAGAGAATATCGTTAGCCCTAACAATTGTTTATGCAAAATATATGCAATTATTTTCGTCCAAAGACATTATTGTGGGTAATAAAAAAAAGGACATAGAAATTAGATAATTTAAATGTCTTAAAATAACTCAAGATTTGCTGCTGTTCGGTATGAATTCCCTTTGACTATGCTGTTGTAATGTTGTTCTTGTGCTTTAAAGATGATTTTTATACTCAGTTGAGCAGAGCTCACAGAGTATATTAAGTTTGATTGGATAACGGTTGGTTGTACATATATAAAGGAATCGAGATAGATATAGACTTCCATATATCAAAATAATCAGGATCGAAAAAAAATTTGATTGAGCCATGTCCGTCCGTCCGTCCGTTAACACGATAACTTGAGTAAATTTTGAGGTATCTTGATGAAATTTGGTATGTAGGTTCCTGAGTACTCATCTCAGATTGCTATTTAAAATGAACGATATCGGACTATAACCACGCCCACTTTTTCGTTATCGAAAATTTCGAAAAACCGAAAAAGTGCGATAATTCATTACAGAAGACAGCTAAAGCGACGAAACTTGGTAGATGAGTTGAACTTATGACGCAGAATAGAAAATTAGTAAAATTTTTGACAATGGGCGTGGCACCGCCCACTTTTAAAAGAAGGTAATTTAACAATTTTGCAAGCTGTAATTTGGCAGTCGTTGAAGATATCATGATGAAATTTGGCAGGAACGTTACTCCTATTACTATATGTACGCTTAATAAAAATTAGCAAAATCGGAGAAGGACCACGCCCACTTTTAAAAAAAAAATTTTTTAAAGTAAAATTTTAACAAAAAATTTAATATCTTTACAGTATATAAGTAAATTATGTCAACATTCAACTCCAGTAATGATATGGTACAACAAAATACAAAAATAAAAGAAAATTTCAAAATGGGCGTGGCTCCGCCCTTTTTCATTTAATTTGTCTAGGATACTGTTAACGCCATAAGTTGAACAAAAATTAACCAATCCTTTTGAAATTTGGTAGGGGCATAGACTCTAAGACGTTAACTGTTTTCTGTCAAAATGGGCGAAATCGGTTGATGCCACGCCCAGTTTTTATACACAGTCGTCCGTCTGTCCTTCCGCATGGCCGTTAACACGATAACTTGAGCAAAAATCGACATATCTTTAATGAACTTAGTTCACGTGCTTACTTGAACTCACTTTATCTTGGTATGAAAAATGAACGAAATCCGACTATGACCACGCCCACTTTTTCGATATCGAAAATTATGAAAAATGAAAAAATGCCATAATTCTATACCAAATACGAAAAAAGGGATGAAACATGGTAAGGTAATTGAATTGTTTTATTGACGCGAAATATAACTTTAGAAAAAACTTTATAAAATGGTTGTGACGTCTACCATATTAAGTAGAAGAAAATGAAAAAGTTCTGCAGGGCGAAATAAAAAACCCTTGAAATTTTGGCAGGTATTACATATATAAATAAATTAGCGGTATCCAACAGATGATGTTCTGGGTCACCCTGGTCCACATTTTGGTCGATATCTGGAAAACGCCTTCACACCACTCCCTTTTAAAACTCTCATTAATACCTTTAATTTGATAGCCATATCGTACAAACTCATTCTAGAGTCACCCCTGGTCAACCTTTATGGCGATATCTCGAAAAGGCGTCCACCTATAGAACTAAGCCCCACGCCCTTTTAAAATACTCCTTAACACCTTTCATTTGATACCCATATCGTACAAACAAAGTCTAGAGTCACCCCTGGTCCACCTTTACTGCGATACCTCGAAAAGGCGTCCACCTATAGAACTAAGGCCCACTCCCTTTTAAAATACTCATTAACTCCTTTCGTTTGATACCCATATTGTACAAACAAATTCTAGGGTCACCCCTGCTCCACCTTTATGGCGATATATCGAAACGGCGTCCACCTATGGAACTAAGGATTACTCCCTTTTAAAATACTCATTAACACCTTTCTTTTGATACCCATATCGTACAAACACATTCTAGAGTCACCCCTGGTCCAACTTTATGGCGATATCTCGAAACGGCGTCCACCTATGGAACTAAGGCCCACTCCCTTTTAAAATGCTCATTAGCACCTTTCGTTTGATGCCCATATTGTACAAACAAATTCTAGGGTCACCCCTGGTCCACCTTTATGGCGATATCTCGAAACGGCGTCCACCTATGGAACTAAGTATTACTCCTTTTTAAAATACTCATTAACACCTTTCTTTTGATACCCATATTGTACAAACAAATTCTATGGTCACCACTGGTCCACCTTTATGGCGATATCTCGAAAATGCTACCACACATTTGGTCGATATCTGGAAAACGCCTTCACACCACTCCCTTTTAAAACTCTCATTAATACCTTTAATTTGATAGCCATATCGTACAAACTCATTCTAGAGTCACCCCTGGTCAACCTTTATGGCGATATCTCGAAAAGGCGTCCACCTATAGAACTAAGCCCCACGCCCTTTTAAAATACTCCTTAACACCTTTCATTTGATACCCATATCGTACAAACAAAGTCTAGAGTCACCCCTGGTCCACCTTTACTGCGATACCTCGAAAAGGCGTCCACCTATAGAACTAAGGCCCACTCCCTTTTAAAATACTCATTAACTCCTTTCGTTTGATACCCATATTGTACAAACAAATTCTAGGGTCACCCCTGCTCCACCTTTATGGCGATATCTCGAACCGGCGTCCACCTATGGGACTAAGGATTACTCCCTTTTAAAATACTCATTAACACCTTTCATTTGATACCCATATCGTACAAACACATTCTAGAGTCACCCCTGGTCCAACTTTATGGCGATATCTCGAAACGGCGTCCACCTATGGAACTAAGGCCCACTCCCTTTTAAAATGCTCATTAGCACCTTTCGTTTGATGCCCATATTGTACAAACAAATTCTAGGGTCACCCCTGGTCCACCTTTATGGCGATATCTCGAAACGGCGTCCACCTATGGAACTAAGTATTACTCCCTTTTAAAATACTCATTAACACCTTTCTTTTGATACCCATATTGTACAAACAAATTCTATGGTCACCACTGGTCCACCTTTATGGCGATATCTCGAAAATGCTACCACACATTTGGTCGATATCTGGAAAACGCCTTCACACCACTCCCTTTTAAAACTCTCATTAATACCTTTAATTTAATACCCATATCGTACAAACACATTCTAGAGTCACCCCTGGTCCACCATTATGGCGATATTTCGAAACGGTATCCACCTATAGAACTAAGGCCCACTCCCTTTTAAAATACTCATTAACACCATTCGTTTGATGCCCATATTGTACAAACAAATTCTAGGGTCACCCCTGGTCCACCTTTGTGGCGATATCTCGAAACGGCGTCCACCTATGGAACTAAGGATTACTCCCTTTTAAAATACTCATTAACACCTTTCATTTGATACCCATATCGTACAAACGCATTCTAGAGTCAACCCTGATCCACCTTTATGGCTATATCCCTAAATGGCGTCCACCTATAGAACTATGGCCTACTACCTCATAAAATACTCTTTAATGCCTTTCATTTGATACACATTCCAGGGTTTCCCTCGGTTCATTTTCCTACATGGTTATTTTCCCTTATGTTGTCATCACAGCTCTCAACTGAGTATGTAATGTTCGGTTACACCCGAACTTAACCTTCCTTACTTGTTTTTTTTGTCGAAGGGTTTTGTTTTTCAGTATAAGCTTTGCATGTGGCTTCATTGTACCACATATGTACATAAATGTTTGTTAGCCGAAAGTTGTTCCCCTTTTTTTCTGCACCACGCGGCGATTACAAAGATTTATAACAGTTACGCTCCATTGAGACTTGAGCGAGATACGGATAGAAATTTAACATGCAAATGCAACAACAACGTTGTGATCCTGATATTTATCTGGTTCAATTTCTGATCCGTATAGCAGTTCCGTTTGTTTCATTTTCTGTAGTAGATTTTTTGACAGCTAAGCACTTTTGAGTTGGTAGCACTCATGACTCAACTGTATGGTTGGCTCATCTCTACAGCAATAACATACCTTTGTTCACATTGCCAAAATTAGCGTGTTGGTGTTAGACGAATGGAAGGAATGAAAACATAAAACTTAGCAGTATTTGTAAGTAGTAAGAAAATGTTGTAAATTCGTTGGTTTCTTTTTAAGTTTGCCATCTCCTTCTCACAATCCCTACTTCAGTGAAATGAAAAAAATAAAATCAGCTGGCGAGATGAGCCAACCATATAGTTGAGCCATTGTAGCACTGAACTAAATACGTGTACATTTGTGTATACATAAAAGATCTCGCCATATTTAAACGAAACAAGTAAGGAAGGTTAAGTTCGGGTGTAACCGAACATTACATACTCAGTTGAGAGCTATGGTGACAACATAAGGGAAAATAACCATGTAGGAAAATGAACCGAGGGAAACCCTGGAACGTGTTTGTATGACATGTGTATCAAATGAAAGGCATTAAAGAGTATTTTATGAGGGAGTGGGCCATAGTTCTATAGGTGGACGCCATTTAGGGATATAGCCATAAAGGTGGATCAGGGTTGACTCTAGAATGCGTTTGTACGATATGGGTATCAAATGAAAGGTATTAATGAGTATTTTAAAAGGGCGTGGACCTAAGTTCTATAGATGGACGCCTTTTCGAGATATCGCCGTAAAGATGGACCAGGGGTGACTCTAGAATGCGTTTGTACGATATGGGTAACAAATGAAAGGTGTTAATGAGCATTTTAAAAGGGAGTAATCCTTAGTTCCATAGGTGGACGCCGTTTCGAGATATCGCCATAAAGGTGGACCTGGGGTGACCCTAGAATTTGTTTGCACAATATGGGCATCAAACGAAAGGTGTTAATGAGTATTTTAAAAGGGAGTGGGCCTTAGTTCTATAGGTGGACGCTGTTTCGAGATATCGCCATAAAGGTGGGCCAGGGGTGACTCTAGAATTCGTTTGTTCAATATGGGTATCAAACGAAAGGAGTTAATGAGTATTTTAAGAGGGAGTGGGCCTTAGTTCTATAGGTGGACGCATTTTCGAGGTATCGCAATAAAGGTGGACCAGGGGTGACTCTAGACTTTGTCTGTACGATATGGGTATCAAATGAAAGGTGTTAATGAGTATTTTTAAAAGGGAGTGGGCCTTCGTTTTATAGGTGTTCGCCTTTTCGAGATATCGCCATAAAGGTGGACCAGGGGTGACTTTAGAATTTGTTTGTATGATATGGGTATCAAATGAAAGGTGTTAATGATTATTTTAAAAGGGCGTGGGGCTTAGTTCTATAGGTGGACCCCTTTTCGAGATATCGCCATAAAGGTGGACCAGGGGTGACTCTAGAATTCGTTTGTGCAATATGGGTATCAAACGAAAGGAGTTAATGAGTATTTTAAGAGGGAGTGGGCCTTAGTTCTATAGGTGGACGCCTTTTCGAGATATCGCCATAAAGATGGACCAGGTGTGACTCTAGAATTCGTTTGTGCAATATGGGTATCAAACGAAAGGAGTTAATGAGTATTTTAAGAGGGAGTGGGCCTTCGTTTTATAGGTGTTCGCCTTTTCGAGATATCGCCATAAAGGTGGACCAGGGGTGACTCTAGAATTCGTTTGTGCAATATGGGTATCAAACGAAAGGAGTTAATGAGTATTTTAAGAGGGAGTGGGCCTTCGTTTTATAGGTGTTCGCCTTTTCGAGATATCGCCATAAAGGTGGACCAGGGGTGACTTTAGAATTTGTTTGTACGATATGGGTATCAAATGAAAGGTGTTAATGAGTATTTTAAAAGGGAGTAATCCTTAGTTCCATAGGTGGACGCCGTTTCGAGATATCGCCATAAAGGTGGATCAGGGGTGACCCTAGAATTCGTGGGCCTTTCTGGAGGGTGCCTCTAGACTTTGTTTGTACGATATGGGTATCAAATGAAAGGTGTTAATGAGTATTTTTAAAAGGGAGTGGGCCTTCGTTCTATAGGTGTTCGCCTTTTCGAAATATCGCCATAAAGGTGGACCAGGGGTGACTCTAGAATGAGTTTGTACGATATGGGTATCAAATTAAAGGTATTAATGAGAGTTTTAAAAGGGAGTGGTGGTAGTTGTATATGTGAAGGCGTTTTCCAGATATCGACCAAAATGTGGACCAGGGTGACCCAGAACATCATCTGTTGGATACCGCTAATTTATTTATATATGTAATACCTGCCAAGATTTTAAGGGTTTTTTTATTTCGCCCTGCAGAACTTTTTCATTTTCTTCTACTTAATATGGTAGGTGTCACAAGCATTTTATAAAGTTTTTTCTAAAGTTATATTTCGCGTCAATAAAACAATCCAATTACCTTACCATATTTCATCCCTTTTTTCGTATTTGGTATAGAATTATGGCATTTTTTTCATTTTTCGTAATTTTCGATATGGAAAAAGTGGGCGTGGTCATAGTCGGATTTCGTTCATTTTTCATACCAAGATAAAGTGAGTTCCGATAAGTACGTGAACTGAGTTTAGTAAAGATATATCGATTTTTGCTCAAGTTATCGTGTTAACGGCCATGCGGAAGGACAGACGGACGACTGTGTATAAAAACTAGGCGTGGCATCAACCGATTTCGCCCATTTTCACAGAAAACAGTTAACGCCATAAAATCTATGCCCCTACCAAATTTCAAAAGGATAGGTTAATTTTTGTTCGACTTATGGCGTTAAAAGTATCCTAGACAAATTAAATGAAAAAGGGCGGAGCCACGCCCATTTTTAAATTTTCTTTTATTTTTGTATTTTGTTGCACCATATCATTACTGGAGTTGAATCTTGACATAATTTACTTATATACTGTAAAGATATTAAATTTTTTGTTAAAATTTTACTTTTAAAAAAATTTTTTTTTAAAAGTTGGCGTGGTTGTTCTCCGATTTTGCTAATTTTTATTAAGCGTACATATAGTAATAAGAGTAACGTTCCTGCCATATTTCATCATGATATCTTCAACGACTGCCAAATTACAGCTTGCAAAAGTTTTAAATTACCTTCTTTTAAAAGTGGGCGGTGCCACGCCCATTGTCCAAAATTTTACTAATTTTCTATTTTGCGTCATAAGTTCAACTTATCTACCAAGTTTCGTCGCTTTATCTGTCTTTTGTAATGAATTATCGCACTTTTTCGGTTTTTCGAAATTTTCGATATCGAAAAAGTGGGCGTGGTTATCCTGATTATTTTGATATATGGAAGTCTATATCTATCTCGATTCCTTTATATATGTACAACCAACCGTTATCCAATCAAACTTAATATACTCTGTGAGCTCTGCTCAACTGAGTATAAAAACACTGAAAGAGTAAACAACTTGAAGATGATGTAAGGAAAATAAATAGTTTGCTTACGTGCGAAACTATTTAAATGTTAATAATTCTATCAGTATCTTAAAATTTTGTGTACGTTTCTTCTTAATTTCTACAAAACAGATGTTTGATATTAGTGCTGCCAGCTCTCATAAAGTTGATCCAGATCGTTCCAATGAGATTTGAGCCAGAGCTCGATAAACCAATGGAACGGCCCTAACAAGTATTCCGCAAAGGGTTTATTGGGCTCGAGTGTTTGAGCTACTACACCTCACATAACGTTTGTTTTACAGGGCGCGTTATATGTTTTTTTGTAAGTAATGTTTGTTGTTGTTAGCCGCAAACTGTTTTTTTTTCCACACATGTAATGTTTGTTGTTGGTCGTCGCAAATTATATAATTTTTTTGACACATAGTTAATGTTTATAAAGCTAAGCTAATTTTTTTGGGCGGCACACAAGTATTGTTTGTTGTTGGCCGTTTAATTTTATAAAGCGCAAAAAAAATTTGGCACGCAAGAAATGTCTGTTATAAAGTGCAACTATATATTTTTTGACACAATTAATGTTTATAGAGCGTAAACTTTTTGGGCGGCACACAAGTAAAATTTGTTGTTGTTGGCCGTTTATAAAGCGCAAAATATTTTTTTCACACATGTATTGTTTGTTGTAAAGCGCAAACTATTTTTAATTTTTCGGCACGCACGTATTGTTCTTGTTGGCCGTCAATTTTTATAAAGCGCAAACTATTTTTTACACATGTACTCTTTGTTATAAAGTTCAAGTATTGTTCTCATAGGACACATTTAATGTTTGTTGTTGGCCGTTTATAAAGAGCAAAATATTTTTTTCAAACATGTATTGTTTGTTGTTGGGTCACGAAAGCCACTTGAGTTGGGCGCCAGTTAGTGGCTGTTTCTAGGGCACAATTTTTTCTGATCTCTTTGGATCGAAATTTTTGATCTCCTTGGTTGGTGCCTGGAAGCCGCTTCACAAATAAAACACTTTGTTTTAGTTAAATACTTCTAAATTTTATTCACTAGGCACTTTTTCCACTTTTATAATTCTAGATATCTTTCTAAGGAAAGTACCTCGCTTAAGTACTTTTTATAGACCAGCTGTTCAAGTTTTGTTGACTAACGATTTTGCTTCGGTTATCCCGAAGCGTCGGTATGACAAAAGCGTATTTAAGCGAAGTGTTTAGTTAGCCACAGTAGCATTGTGTGATGATATTTATGTTTGCATGCAAATGCAATTGAATGCCGGCGTACAGCCACTGCTGTACGAGCATATATGTATGTATGTGTGTATGTTTGTAATGAATTCAAATGAAGGTATACATACTGCTGTGTTAACTTATATACTATATATATATACAATATATACCATCATATATATATTATATATATAACCGACCTCTATGATTTTTTAACACAACAATATATGCTATATACGTAAGCAATCGGTGGAATTTGAAGCTTATAGCTGTTAAAATGGGGTAGAAATTGCGAAAAGTTTCTTATCTGAACAATCGGTTGTATGAGATACATACTATATGTACCACCGATCTTTATGATTTCTTCAGACAACAATATATGCTATATACGTAAGCATTCGTTGAAATTTGAAGCCTCTAGCCGTAAAAAAGGGGTCAAAATGACAATTTATATGAAGTATATAATATATATACCACCGATCTCTATGATTTTTTCAGACAACAATATATGCTATATACGTAAGCAATCGGTGGAATTTGAAGCTTATAGCTGTTAAAATGGGGTAGAAATTGCGAAAAGTTTCTTATCTGAACAATCGGTTGTATGAGATACATACTATATGTACCACCGATCTTTATGATTTCTTCAGACAACAATATATGCTATATACGTAAGCATTCGTTGAAATTTGAAGCCTCTAGCTCTTAAAATAAGGCAGTAATTACGAAAAGATCTTACCTTAACAATCGGTTGTAGGGGATATCTATCTATCTAAAAATCTTATAAAATAAAGTCACTAAATGCCATGTATGCACATAAATTTACACAGAATGCTCCGAAATTAAAACGGTTTTTTGCGTTTGAAAGCTTAGCTACGTGAGAATGGTACAGTTTATATAATTTGAAGATATATATTATAGGTGCGTGGTAAATTGCCAAAATGTAGTAAAAAATTATAAAATTTTTGTTTACACAGCTATAACTCATAAACGGAAGGATGGATTTGAAAAATTCTACTTTTCAGTAAAACTTTGAAACATTTTCCTTCGATCTGCATCAAAAAAAAAATACTTGATTCCTTTCTTATATCAGCCAAATTGTTTAAACAAAAGTAACATTTTTACCAAAAAAGTTCGTGTGTGTGATTGTTCGGTGTCAACTGTTCGCGCTTATTGCTTTTGAGTTAGATATGATGCGACACATACGTACATATGTACATAGCATTCGCTACGTTATTTAAATTCAGGCGTAGGTTTATAGGCATGTATGAATGTACATATGTATGTATTTTCATATCATATCAGCTTTACATAGGTATGTACATACATATTTATGTAACATAAATGGTTAAGAATGCATACATCTATTGAAAAATAATCTTTCGTTAAAAATATTAAACATTTCCTTAAAATTCTTTAAAAAAGTTTTATTTTTTGGTATTTTTGCATGTATCACTATCATATTATTAAACAAAGTCGCTTTTTCTGTCCCATGTCCCTTTGAATGCTTAAACCTTTAAAACTACACAACGGATTTTCATGCGCTTTTTTTAATAGATAGAGTGATTGAAGTTTGTAGATTGTAGATTGAACAGATTTGGCTGAAAATTGGTGGAGGTGGCTATCAAATTGAAGCTGTTGATGTGTACTTTAGTACAGAGTAATTTATACCGCTGGGTGACTAGGGTCTCGAGATATAGGCCAAAACGTGGACCCGGATACCCCTAGAATATGTGTGGAATATGGATATCAAATGAAAGCTGTTGCTCAGAGCTTTAAAGTAATTTTCATTGTGATATTCGATTTAGTTGCATCAACTTGGCAAAACTGATAAATATGCATGCGAAGCCGAAAAAAAGCATGAATTGATAATACTCACATACCTATTTACATAAGTCCTATTAGATTTGCCTGAAATTTGGTATATAAATTTGCCTATATTAGTATTTATGATCCTTTTTTCGGGGACGTAGACTAGAGACGGGCTGAGAATGAGATTAGGACTAGGATAGGGACTGAGACTCGGAGTGGGACTGGAACGCGGAATGGGACTGGAACAAAATACATACCACCCTCTGGGACTGGCAATAAGGGATGAAGAAGAATGGGAAAAACTTGAGAGAAGAGAAAAGATGAAAGGATAAGGAGACTGAAAAAGAGATATAGTGAGATGAAAATAGAGATAGATGAAGCGAAAAAGACGGAGGGAGGAATGAATGAAATGATTAAGAATACGTGAAGAGGGGAGGGCAGAGTTAGAGAGAAAAAGCTTATTAACATGTATGCAGATAGACCAAATTTAGGGCAGAACAACGTCTGACGGGTCTGCTAGTATACTATATATACCACCGATCTCATCAATTTTTTCAGGCAACAATATGTGCAATATAGGAAATTATATGGTGAAGGTTGAAGCTTCAATCTGTTAAATTGAGTAAGATATGACAAAAATCCTCATTTTCTGAAAAATCGGTTGTATGGAGGATATATGCTATAGTGGTCCGATCCGGCCGGTTCCAACAAATATCTAATCGGACACCCAAATACTCCCGCTCACCAAATTTTATCAAGATATCTCAAAAATTGAGGGACTAGTTTGCATACAAACAGACAGACGGAGAGACGGACAGAGGGACAGACGGACATGGCTAAATCAACTCAGCTCTTCATCGTGATTATTTCGGTATACTTAATGGTGAGTCTATCTATTTTCCTTTAAGGACCTACAATTTTGGGTTTCGTGACGAAATTAATATACCATTTCATTTTCATGAAAGATATAAAAATAGGTAGGTACTATGTGTGAGGATGCAAAGCTTCACGTTTTTTGTGATCTGCATGTAAAAACTATCACTACGCATCACGTATTTCAAAAACATATGACGTAAACGTAACTATTTGATGAATTTTGAAGCTTCTAACCGTAAAAAAGGGGCAAAAATTACAGTTTATATGAAGTATATAATATATATACCACCGATCTCTATGATTTTTTCAGACAACAATATATGCTATATACGTAAGCATTTGGTGAAATTTGAAGCTTCAAGCTGTTAAAATGGGGCCGCAATCGCAAACAAATATATATATATATACTATATATATTGTCACGGATATTAACATCACTAAGTTATACCATCACTAAGGCGATGCCAAGGCCACGATAAGCAGTATTTACGTCAATAATCAAATCATGTATACACATATATAAGGCAGCCGAAAGATGTCACACACAGATGCATTTACTTATACGCCTATGTATGCGCGAGAGACTGTAAACTACAAACATTCACATCAATAATTCAATCATTATGTATCTACATAAACGAATAAATAATTGCGTCTACACATATGTACGTATACGAGCAGCGGAGCGGCAATGCACAAACACATGCATATATCTTATCTGAGTTGTCACAAGAGAGAGCAATAATTTGTGCACGTAGTTGTGGCTGGCGATTTTGTAGCCGAAACTAACTAGTAACTTCTGGAAATCGAAGAGCCTAGAAGTATGCAGCGTAAACTATAAAAGCGGGGCAGGCGAGTAAGAAGTAATTCAGTTTGATTTGAGATTTCAATTAAGCGCTATCTAGCGATCTATAGCAGAATTATTTTGAATAGTAGAGTTTCATTTGAGCTATCAATCAGTTTGGTTATTAAGCCAGAGAGTAGCAAAGTATAAGTGTTATTGTGAAGTACTTTAATAAAGGCCATTTTTCCATTGTTCAATATTGGAGTTATTTATTCAACAGTTTAGTGATTCGAACTTAGCAGAGGATTGCAAATAAGAGGATTTGCGGCAGATTCGTTACAATTGGTGTCAGAAGAGGAATTGTTGAATAAATTCCAGAGGACAACAAGGACATGGCAAAGTTCAGTGAATTGAAGATCCAGCAACTAAAGAAGGAGTTAGAGAGCCGTGGATTGAATACAAGCGGCGTTAAACTTGAACTTCAGGCACGGCTAGGAGAGGCAATGGAAGCAGAAGGAACTGATGTGGACGAGTATGTCTTTTATCCTGATGGGGACGAGACAACAACAAAAATTGAAGAGAAAAACGAAACATCGCAGACAATTACCAGCACAGACTTGAACATGATATTGGCTGCAATAACTGCTCAAACATCGACAGTAACATCCAAGATGGAAGCGCAAGAGGCACGTATAACAGAAATGTCATCACAAATATCCACCAACATGTCATCACAACTAGAAGAACAGAAAACGTATATGTCATCTCAACTAGAAGAACAGAAAACGTATATGTCATCACAGATGTAATCCCAAGAGACACGAATAACATCGAAGATTGAAGCACAAGAAACGCGTATGTCAGAAATGTCGACACAGATTACATCGAAGATGGAAGCACAAGAGGCACGGATATCCGAAATGTCGGCTCAAATTTCAGCACAGATATCATCGCAGATCTCTGCTCAACTGGAAGAGCAAGAAGGACGTATTTCCTCGAAATTGGAGGCGCAAGATACAAAAATTTTACAGTTTGAAGAAAAAATCGAGGCCGAGGTGGATGCTTTGAGAGGACGTATCGAGCAGGTCTTTAAGCTACAGTTTGAGAAGACCGCAGCAGTGAACCAATGGAATGCTGAAGATAAAGTTGCAGCTCTGTTCGTGGCACTGAAATGGCCTGCCGCGGAAATCTTACAGACTATTCCAGAGTACGAACGGAACAGTTATGACGTATTGATGGCTGCTGTAGAACGGCGATACGGAAGCGAACACAGGAAACAGATATTTCAAATAGAATTGCAAAACCGCTACCAAAAAGCTAACCAGACTTTGCAGGAGTTTGCTTCGGACATTGAAAGATTGGCTCATCTTGCAAATGCGGATGCACCCGTGGAATACACGGAAAGAGTGAAGATTCTACTGATACTAAATTAAATAAAAATTGTTAATTCTCTCCCTTCAATAAATATGGATATACTATCACTGTACGAATGATGAATCAGTATTGAACTGGTATCCAAACAAAGTATGCGTAAGAAATCAATTAGCTTTTGATAAATTCGGCATTCTTAAAAAAAAATTTTTTTCAACTAGCACTTTCTATATCTGCTATCATTGACCAAGTCTAATTTAATGGCATGTGACGCCAGAAGGCAGTGTCCAGTCAGAATACCCGTCATGAGTCTACAGTCCTTCTTACGTGGCTGACTGTTTGGGTGGTGAGGAGCGGCGGCAAGCAGGTATGCTTGCGGGCCCAGGCTAGCTCGTCGTCTTGGGCGGGGTAGTGCACCACCGACCTCACCCGCAGCCACATGAACAAAAAGAGGGTTCATACCTGCATGTGTATAGAAAGGAAAGAAAAAGCTGAAACAAATAGAAATACACGTGAGGGACAAAGTTAGAAGGGGAAAGCATAAGGGGTAGAAACAGATGAAGGCCTGTCAGGTGGAGTCTACCCTCCCTCTGCAGTGCAACTTGCACTGCACCGTGGGCACTGTGCTGACTCCTGGTTTACCTTACAGTGCCCCCAAACCTGACACTGGTCTGTCCCCTGTCACTCAGTCATTTTCCCTAAACACTCACCTTCACCCAACCTTTCCGCGCACAAGCGCAGCACCAACACCGACTTAAAACTTTAGCCCTGCATTATGAAAACATCTAAAATGTTTCATCCAAACATAGTTCTTATAATTTATTTACAAAGTTTAGGCTTACAAATTACCAACTAACACCCTGCTAATGGTTCAGTAATTCAAAAAAAAACTCTTAAGCTCCGAGTTTAATATACAATCCTTTGACAAGGATTTCCAACAATTTACTAGAAGTAACAATAAAAAAATTGTTCAAACTTAATGCTAATTTTTATTACTAATGAATATTAAAAATTCATGAGAGTGCAAGAGGAACTAGATGCATTTCAAATTCAATTCAATAAGAAAAATACCTACGACTAATAGACAAAGTTTCTGGCCTAAAATAAAAAAATTTAAACTTTTAGGGCCACCCTAATGCGATATTATTAATAGGAGCTAATCCTAAATTCTAAAGATACAAATTCAAATAAAATAAAATAAGAGGGCGGACAAAAAAAATTCAAATACCCTAGTCCCTGACCTACCGCAACCGCTCAAATAAACATAAGATCAATTATGTACACAGCAAAAGTAGGTCAACAAGGAAAAGAATTTATGTGTATATGAAAACAAATGGTATGTATGTAAGTGCAAATGTACGTTTGTGACGTTTTTCATGCATGCACATATGTTCGTTGCAATCTGTTTTTATTTTTCTGCTTTGCTAATTCCTGTTCTATTTTTGCAAGAGCAGGAATCTGTACTAACACATGTACATACAACTAAACAGGTGTATATTGATAAATTTTTATATTTCACTCAAAACACTCACCAAGTTACTCTCCTTATCCAACGGCGCCGCTGCAGTTGAGTAGCTTAGCTGAAAACGCTGAAAAGAGAGACTCCTATCATGCATACAATTCTATAGGCCACCCCACGTTGGCCACCCGTACTCACTCAGCCAAGATCACTCGCTAGCAATCTTTTAGTAATGAGTGCTTTAGTAGTATCAAATCTACCAGCGTGAACATCAAGTGCGAGATAAAAAAAAAATGTGTCTTCTACCCAAAAAAAATGCCTTTGGTGCGGAAGGCACGCTAAAATTACTAATCTCGGGTTTCTGAGGCTAAAAGAAGTTATATTGGGAATGATATTGCCAATAACCCTAAAGAGTAAGTGTAAAACCAAAATATCTAAAAAAAAAATACATATAAAATGGCAAAAATTTTAAAGTTCCAATTTGGTGCTACCAGAGGTAGCAAAAACCATGTGTAAAAGAAAAATGTGTATATGATAGAAGACGGAGACATGAAAATACACGAAAAATTTAAATGTCAAACTGAAGTGGAAAAATTAAAGAAATGACGAGACGAAACGAAAAAAAATTATGGAGGCAAAAGTGCCACCATTAACTCCTGAAATATGGAGTTAAAGTAACACTCAGACGTTATATGCGCGAAAAGGAAATGCTTGACCCCGGAGATATGATGCCCCTTTTGCCCGTTCCCTGTAAAAATTATGACCCTTATACCAATATTTAAATAAACTTAATAATATATCCAAAATATACGAATTTCAAAATACAGCTAGATGTGTTGTCTGCAAAGCTCATCCCTCCGCCGGTGTTTGTTGTTGTGTTTTTTTTTTTTTTTTTTTTTTGTGGTTGGTGTAGTGGCTGTTGTTGTTGCGGCCCAGTGCCGCCGGTGAAAATTGCGATACTCACAGTTGCCAATTTCTCGTGGTTGTTGTTGAGGTGTGCGCATGCAACAAATTAAATACAATGTAGTGTTTGTGGGTGTTTGTAGTACTTGTTGTTGGGCGGTGTATCGCCAATAAAAAATAGGCAATGGCTGTGGTTGTTGCTGGTGTAGCCCGACCAACAAAAAAATGTTGTCACAATGGTGTATCGAAGGTGTTGTTGTTGGGTGTTTTGCCGTCGACTGAGAGGCCAAAAGGGTAGTGTTGTTGTAGTTGTTGTTGTGGTGACAATATATTGCCGATACCAAAACGTGTGGCCGCAGGTGGGAGTTGTTATTGCCAGTGGAAAAGGTGACGCAGTTGTTGTTGGCGTTGAGCCGCTGATGACCAAATAAGCGAATAACGATGCGTGGTTGTTGTTGTTGCCGAGCGGTATGTAGTTAAAATTGACGTGCCCAGTGGTGCTTTCCAAAAGTGCCCTAGTAATATACAAAAAACGTTATTCTTCAAGAATTCCTAGTGTGCAAAACTGGTGATGTTGAGTCTATATCTTTGTCTGCATTATTAATATACACACTGACACACATATGTCTGTATGTGGGCGTGTATACATGCATGCAAGTTTGCTCTTGGCTTGCTTGCAAAATTGGCTATATAGCAGCCCGCTTCCCAGTGGGCATGCCAAGTTGGAGGAAAACAAAAAAGAAATCCAAGGGCAATTAAATCCATCAGACTTACCTGGTTTTAGCAGTGGCGATAGCCTTTGTGGTCTAATTTATTTTTGCTGCAACGGTCAGGATCGGGAGCTAGCTGGCAAACCAGATTTGCCTGGTTCTAGCGGTCGCGAGACACTTTTCGCCGCGCACTACACAATTAAAAAGAAGCTACTTGGTTACAAAATTTAGCAAACCGGCTAGTACTTCGTTTTGAGGCGCGCACTAAAAACTTGGATTATTTAAAGATTTTAACAATTTTTTTTTTTCTTTGTGTTAACCACTTTCCTTTACACTCACTGGCACCGATAAAATAATACTTTGGCCCGTTGCCTAACGTTGTGCCCTTTTATAACTACCGCCGTGGTAAGGAACGTTACCCAGAAACGGAAAATTTTTACCATTACATGTCAACCTTTCTTTTCGGCTTTCCCGTATTTTCCATCTATACAATCATGCACTCATACATTCATACGCTTACCGCTCCACACAACGAACACCTACACAGATACAATTGGTTCGTGCCTTGACCGCTCACACTAATGCATTCACACGCTCATAGCCTTGCACAAATACACCTCCACGTACATAACACAGAACAAAACAAACACATAGGTGTATGGCATTCATCGATGCTGCTAAGTTATTAGCAGCATGGTGACATTTTATTTATTATCCCAGCATGATGCCAAGCGCAACATCTTACTTCCGCTGCAACATTGTGTTCATTATCGGTACAATGTTGTCAATGTTAATGTTATTATGTTAATGTTATGTTGATGGCAACATTGCGGCTAAGGCACGGACCTGGACACAAAACACATAAACACATATACGCATATACACTCTGCCACTCAGTTAAGCCAGAATGGGGACAGGCTGTCGTTACAGGCTCGCAACCGCCAATGGTGCCTGCACTATGGAGCGTGGGCGTAAAGAATTCAAACGCAGCCTGCTAAATATCATTTCCCGCGTCCAACGTGTGGCCTCGACCCACGACTCAATGCCGGGCCTATTTCTCTTCCCGCCTTTAAACTTTTGTTCTGTTTACTTACAAACTAAATCACTGGGCTAATGCTACTACTTAAACCTATATCACAGATACTACTCTACATATCTAATAGTAAATAAAATATCACAGATAGAATAAATAAAAAAAAATAAATAAAAAAAAATATAAAGTAAAATAAAATAACATAAAATAAAATAAAATAAAATAACACAAAATATCACAGTTAGCAGAACAATTAAAAAAAATTTATAGGATAAAATATCACAGATCCAATCGTCGAGTAGGTAAAATAAATAAATAAATAAAAAAATAAATAAATGCAAAAATAATCAAATAAATAAAAAGGTCAAAAAAAATAAATAAAAATAATTTAATAATATAATCACATACGTCAATAAATTAATAAATACAATACGTCGATAAATAAATAAATAACATAGAACAAGAGTACTAGCACTACGAAAAACATTAAACTATTTTGCAAACATGTCTTTAGCATGGTATACGCCGCTATTACTATCGCCAAGCTCGTACATTGAATTACCTATAAAATTAAGTACGATAAATTTTACTTGTTTCGGAGCTAGCTTGGCGTTGTAGTTATCGACCTGGGAACTTTGCTTAAAGTTTCGGCGGTATACCACTTGTCCAATTTAAAACTTTACATCTCTACTTCTAGTGTCATATATCTTTTTACTCCTATCATGGGCCAACTTCAGCTCTTTCATAATCTTGTTCCTAATCATTTGCATTCTATCGCTTGTTGCCTCTATCTCACAATCAACATCCTTTACCGCCGCCAGCTTTCGGTATAGCTCGTATGATGCAGCATGCTGTATCATAGGCATACCGAAAGTGGCATAATATGGAGACATGTTGATGGCTGAGTGTACAACGATGCGGAGGGCAAATGCGGCATCGCTGACGCATTTGTCCCAGTTTTTCTGGTTATCCCTTATAAAGGATCTAATGATCTGCAGAACAGATCTATTTACCCTCTCCGCAGCGTTACCCTGTGGCGAATAAAATGCAGTTTTTATATGTTTGGTACCATATTTTTCTAAAAAGTTGTTGAAGATCTCAGACACAAACTGTTTTCCGTTGTCCGAATGGACATATTCGGGCACGCCGAATACGTGGAAAACATCTTTCTCTAAATATTTTATGACTTCAGCTGAAGTGGCCCTTCTCATCGGTTTTAAAAACACAAACTTCGAGAAATGATCTAAACATACAAAGACATACACATGACCCTCACTAGTACGCGGATAAGGACCCATAAAATCAATGAACAGACGTTGGAAAGGTCGCTCTGTGAGCTTTTGCTTTCCCATCATGGGTTGTTTAAACACGTTTTGAGTTTTGTTAGTTTTGCAGGTTTCGCAGTCTTTTACATGGGCGCATACGTCGGTGACCATTCCTGGCCAGTAATATTTCTGACGTAGTCGTGACAGTGTCTTGTGGATGCCACCATGACCAGCGGACGGTGAGCTATGAGACGACTCTACCAGCCCCGGTCGCAGTTCCGACGGAACCCAGAGCTTCCAGGTCTGGTCCGCTAGAAGATCGTCCCCCCTGTCGAATTGCGTCCGTTTATAAACGTAACCGTCCGATATGCATAAGTCTGGCAACTTATCTTTGTTTTCGGTCACCGTCTTTTTTAACTCCGTATACTCCTCCGACTCGAAGCACGGTGACTCGAGACACACGTCTATGGCTCTGTCGTTCGTCAATTTCGTCCATGTGCATTCGTGAGAGTGTGTCGGGAACCACGTTTTGCGCACCTTTTCGATGTTGGATATCGAAATCATAACCCTGGAGTTTCAAACTCTACCTTGCCAACCTCCCAGAAAGATCTTTCTGATTCATGAGCCATTTGAGGCTGGCATGATCAGTTATGATGGTGAACGGGGTTCCTTCCACATAAGGTCGGAATCTTTTCCCACTCACGATCGCGGCGTAGCATTCAAGTTCAGTAATGCTATAGTTTTTCTGCGCCTTATTAAGTTTTGCCGAAACGTAGGCAATCGGTCTTTCGTTCTGGTCATCGTCAAGTTGAAACAAACCCCCTCCCACTCCGTCCGTTGATGCATCACATTGAATATAGAAACGACGCTTAAAGTCAGGATGTGTGAGCACCGGTGCAGAAACCAAACTCTGCTTTAAAATTTCAAATGATTTTATTGCTTCTTCCGTCATTGTAAACTTTTTGATTTTGTCTTTCTTGAGGCAGTCGTGCAGCGGGGCTGCAATAGTCGCATAGTCCTGTATAAAACGTCGGTACCAGCCCGACATACCTAGGAACCGTCGTAGTTGCTTCGGGGTTTTTGGAACTGGAAAGTCCCTCACAGCTACCACTTTGTTGGCGTCCGTCCTGATACATCCATCCCCGACTACGTACCCTAGATATCGAACTTCTTTGAAACAAAACTTGCTCTTTTCGACATTAATTGTTAACTTAGCCTCGCGAAGACACCGAGCGACCTTTTCCAGTAAACACATATGGGACTCGAAATCTACAGAACAAACTAACAAATCGTCAAGATAAACAAAAACACATTCACATAAAGCGGCCGGAATGACCTTGTCCATGAGACGACACATTCGTTGTGCTGCATTGCACAACCCGAAATGCATGACGGTAAATTGGTAAAGGGGTCGGCCAGGGACAGTAAAAGCAGTCTTTTCTCTTGACTTCCTCTCCAGAGGAATCTGCCAGAAAGCATCCTTCAAATCTATCGCGGAAATAAATCGTGTATTTTGTAGTCGGCTGAGGATTCCATCAATGTGGGGTAAGGGGTAGGCATCCTTAATTGTTCGTTCGTTGACTTTGCGAGCGTCAAGGCACAAGCGGTTTTTTGTCCCTTTTATTACCAGCGATACCGGCGAATTCCAGCTGCTGTTGGACTCCTCGATGACTCCCATGTCCAACATTCGATCTAACTCTGCGTATATGAGTTTTTGAATAGCTGGTGAAATCGGGTAATGGCGCTGCTTTACTGACAGATTCTCGTTAACCACCTCGATGACGTGTTCCTCCTTATCTGTTTGGCCTAACCCTAATACCGCGAAGGACGGGAATTGGGCTTTTACACGCTCCAACCTATTATTTTGCTCCGGCGTTAAAACGTGCTGCACAGCATCGAAAGACAAGTCACCCTCGGCGGGCACGAGCTCCGCCACACTGGCAACACTTGGACACACATTCCCTTTCATACCTTTGCTCACCACACTCATACCAAATTCCTGCCAAAAATCTATGCCGAGATAAACCCGTTGCTGCAAGCCTGGTACTATCAAAAATTCCAAATCTTTTGTGGCATTATCCCAAACCACAGGTAACTTTATTACCCCCACCACAGCGGTTTCCTACCCGTTCGCGGTCCGGATATTTTGACCACTGATCGGCACAATCAAGGCCTCTTTACCGCACAGGAGTGCCGCTGAGCCTTTTCCTAAACAGCTGGCACTCGCCCCTGAGTCCAAGAGAGCTAAAACTTCCCTTCCTCCTATCGCGGTTTTTGCAAAAAATCTATTGTCACCTTTTACAGTGACAATTGTCGCGACAATTTTGCTGCGCAACTTCTTAAAATATCTCCTTTGCTCCCTCATCTTATGAATCTTTTTCAAAAATTTCCTATTAGTACTTATGGTGTCACAAAATATCCTTCTTCTGGCTTATTCATACTCTATCTTTCTTTGGTGTAAACACTTTACCTCGCGTTTTTCCACCGTCCCTTGTGGTTTCCTAACCTCCTCTCTCTGTTCTATTTCTTCTTTCTTCAAAATTTTTATTTCAGGTCTGTCGGGTTGCCTGACTCCTGGCTGGAGTCCCCGGTCAACTCCGCCAGCCTCGGGTTTCCCTGTTTGGGCTTAAACACGCAAAAGGACGAATCACTTCCACACGCAAAACAGAGCATATCGTGGAACGAGGACGAACATTTATTTGGTTTTTGTGCTTCTGCCGGGTTTTTCACAAAGTGATCCACCGGCATACCGCACGAAAAACACAACATCAAGTGGAAGGGTGATGCACAAAAGGAATTGACGGTACAGTTGGACACGGAAGGACTAACAGAAGGACGAACACTATTGCGATTGGCTGTGGTTTGGTGTTGGGGTAAGGATTGGGATTGGTGTTGGGGTGGGCGCTGAGGCTTCCTATCAAAAGCTTCTAACTTTCTCTCTCCCAGTATATCGGGCTGTTCGAACCCTATCTCACTAACTGGTCTGGACCGGTTCTTATTTTCCCTAATGAGTTTTTCCGCTCTCTTACACTCAGTTTTGAGCTCCGCCAACGATTCCATTTTAATGGCGAAGGTCAGGTTGGCTAGGTACGGTTTAAGATTTCCCCTAATTATGCCAACCAATTCCCTCTCAGGGATCCTCTTCCGCAAACGGAACGTCAGGTTGTGAACTTCGCTATAGAAGTCGTCGAAAGCTTCTGCGGGCTGCTGTTTCCGTTCCATTATTTCACGGATTATTTCATAGTCGGACTCGGCGGACTTGAAGTGACTTAGCAGTTCTGCTTTCAGACCAAAATACCCAAAATCGGGATCATCGGAATGGTCTTCGAGCACCTGCCAATACCACTTCAAGGCACCGCCGGAAACCAGACAATGAAAGTCCGTGAATAACTGGTAGTAGGAGATGTTGTGTTGTTCCCGCATTCTCTCCACCCGGAATACGAAGCTTTCGACGCTCATTCCCTTGTTTGTCCCATGGAATTTGATGTGCCACTTGTCCAAATCTAATTTTTTCCACCCTGGAGGGTTATCACCGTCCTGCTCGGCAGTCCGATTGGTATTCGGCGTACCGTCACGAGCAGTGGTTTCCCCCCTCTGGTTTTGAGGTTGTGGCGGTGATGCCACGGCGGACCGATGTCCCGAAGGTTGCGCGGAAGCCTCCATATCCCCTACGCGACCACCAAGGATATCAACATTGGTCTTAATGCTCCTGACCTCCCCTGCCATTTGCACAACCAAGTCTTGCTGTTGCGCCATCATAGCCATCATTCGGCTCAGCTGTTCGACATTGGTGTCTTGGCGGGTGGCGTCAGGAAGAGGGGCATTAAGACCTCTGGGACCCCCTGCTGGTGCGCCCGTCACCGGAACATCGCCCCCTCGGGCACCCTCATCACCGCTATCCGACATTTGGCACACCAAATCGATCTTCTGGGAAAAGTTCAATGAATTTTCGGCCTCACTGGCTGACACCCCGTTCCCGACAGAGATCCTAATCGGGCGTTCAGGGTCAAACGAACCGAAAATCCGCGAAGCACACCTATTGAAATAATCCGTAGGCACAAAGTCTATGGGCCTCGGTATCCCTGTGTCAATTTGCGTGAAAAGTGAGCCAGCAATCTGGTTTTTCAGAGCCCTGGCACGACTCCTTGTAACACGCCTATTGGAATCTAAAATTCCCAATCCCCCAAAAGGTCTTTCCTCCGTATATTTTTCCCGGTCTTGGTCAGACATTCACTGTCTGCAGCGGCCAAAACTTTTAATCCAAAAACCCAAAAAAAACGCAGGAACAATCGACTAAATATATATAATACCTCCAAGGAAACGCTATCCCGACCGCAACCCAAATGGAAAAACAAAAAAAAAATATGCGAAAAAAAAAACATGAGATGCAAGGAAAATATTCCGGTAAGAACAATCTGTTTGTATTTGCAGATCCAATAAATAATAAAAAAGTAAATAATATAAGATAATACGTCCAAATTCACCCAAAACCCAATAAAAAAAATATATAAGTAAAGGATATTAAATAACGGATATAAAAATTACAATATATGTATGTATATAAAAATTCAATTCAATTATTAAGTGATAGGTTTGTGTGTATGTATGTATGTGTATGGTAATTCAAGTGATTTGTGGGTTTATGCGTATGAGAAAAAAACTTATACGCTAGTATCAAAAACAAAAATGCTTAAGTATATAAAAAAAAATATATTAAAACTGAAGTTAAATTCAGGGGCTATGTGCGTGTGTGTGCGTGAGAATTAAAACAAGGTTTCTTTAGGTGTAAAATATTATGTATATGCTAATCGAAACATAGAAACTTAGGACTTGCAAACGGGAGAATTCAAATTATACGTTGGCTTGCGTGTGTATGCGTCGCAAGACAAACCTAGTGATCTAGGTTTCACGATTTAAGGGTCTGACCCAGAATCAAAAGAAAAAAACCTCAGGGATAGAACTGAAAACAAGATTAAACTAAAACTAAAACCAATCTCGAACACCATGTTTGTGTGGGTGAGCTAGGTAAATGTAAATTTTCAAAAAAAAAAAAAAAAAAAAAAAACGCAATTCAAGCAAGATGTTTGGAAATAATCCTCCTAAGAAATATTCAGTAAAAAAATTTTGAATAATCTCGAAACTTCAAGAATATCAAATTTTGAATTTGAAATCAAAAGTTACCAAATGAAATTTAATGTATTAGTATTGGTGTCTGTGGTGCTGCCTTGGCGAAGGTTCAGCGAAGGTGGTTAGTCCGTCTCTATGTATTTGAAGTCTGGTCAATCGTGCAGTCCGTGGAAGTGTGGCACTTCACGTTCAAGAACTTATTCCTATGTGTGGATGCCACACCTCCTACTCCTAAATATCGTGGCGACGACTGTAAACCTCACTTACCGGCAGTGCTGGACTCCCGGTAAGGTAGCTCGAACAACTCGCCACGATCTCCTACCTAAGTCTGTCGCTAGCTAAGTGCCATACCAGTTACCACTTTGTCGAGCTGTTAAAGTTCAACAAAGGAACCCTGACATGGACACTCAGCTAATCCCTATCCTCTGGTCATGATGACACTTGTCGATCAGGTGAACCCACTCGGCGTTGCCATCATGACTGTCCCTGTCCTAAGTCGGAAGACGGAAATAGGGATGGGGCTTGGAAGGGTAAGAAGGTCTGAAGAACAAAATTTGGGAAATTTAAGGAAGGAAAGGTAGAAAAAAATAGATTAAGAAATTCAAAAATTAAAAGTACGGATTAAAATAAAAAAATTATTGGGAAATTTAAAGTAAGAGGTAGTCAATTAGCGTGGAAATGAAAAATTGATCGGGCTATGAACGTTGAGAATACAAAAGCTAAGAACTGAAAGAAAATATTTGGAACTAAAAGGAATTAAGGCGGATTTATGTAGATCAAAACAAAACTGAAAGAAATTAACTAAATGGAAAGACAAAAAAAAACTAAAAAGATTACCGGGCTATTAACGTTGGGCGCCATTGTTACGTGGCTGACTGTTTGGGTGGTGAGGAGCGGCGGCAAGCAGGTATGCTTGCGGGCCCAGGCTAGCTCGTCGTCTTGGGCGGGGTATTGCACCACCGACCTCACCCGCAGCCACATGAACAAAAAGAGGGTTCATACCTGCATGTGTATAGAAAGGAGAGAAAAAGCTGAAACAAATAGAAATACACGTGAGGGACAAAGTTAGAAGGGGAAAGCATAAGGGGTAGAAACAGATGAAGGCCTGTCCTGTCAGGTGGAGTCTACCCTCCCTCTGCAGTGCAACTTGCACTGCACCGTGGGCACTGTGCTGACTCCTGGTTTATCTTACAGTGCCCCCAAACCTGACACTGGTCTGTCCCCTGTCACTCAGTCATTTTCCCTAAACACTCACCTACACCCAACCTTTCCGCGCACAAGCGCAGCACCAACACCGACTTAAAACTTTAGCCCTGCATTATGAAAACATCTAAAATTTTTCATCCAAACATAGTTCTTATAATTTATTTACAAAGTTTAGGCTTACAAATTACCAACTAACACCCTGCTAATGGTTCAGTAATTCAAAAAAAAAAACTCTTAAACTCCGAGTTTAATATACAATCCTTTGAAAAGGATTTCCAACAATTTACTAGAAGTAACAATAAAAAAATTGTTCAAACTTAATGCTAATTTTTATTAATAATGAATATTAAAAATTCATGAGAGTGCAAGAGGAACTAGATACATTTCAAATTCAATTCAATAAGAAAAATACCTACGACTAATAGACAAAGTTTCTGGCCTAAAATAAAAAAAATTTAACTTTAGGGCCACCCTAATGTGATATTATTAATAGGAGCTAATCCTAAATTCTAAAGATACAAATTCAAATAAAATAAAATAAGAGGGCGGACAAAAAAAATTCAAATACCCTAGTCCCTGACCTACCGCAACCGCTCAAATAAACATAAGATCAATTATGTACAAGTTAAGGAACATGACTCCACTCAAATCAGGTGGCAAATATAAACAAATTGTTTAAACATTGCTATTTGATTTATTTACAGAATCTGTTGTAACATTCCATTCCCACATACTGACATTGCGTTAGCCAACTGATGCAATGCCAGGAATAAAATTACTAAGGTATCGTATTAAGATAAACATCCTATTCAATATTCCTATTGTAAACTATTTGTAAGTTATAAATAAGAGTAAAATGTAAAGCTTAGTCAGTTTTTGAGCAGCATTGAAATAAAATGCAAGAGTTTTTTTAAAAACTCAATTAACCCAACATAAACTTTAATTGGCGATCCTGCCAGGAGCCACGCAGTGATAGCCTGTAAAAAGGTTGCGTGTCCTCCGGAGTGAAAAAAAACACTTTAAAAATTAAAATAAAACAAGTATCTCTAAAAAGGAGAGAAAAGGAAAAAAAAACACTGTAAAAATTAAAATAAAACAAGTATCTCTAAAAAGGAGAGAAAAGGAAAAAAAAAACACTGTAAATTAAAATAAAACAAGTATCTCTAAAAAGGAGAGAAAAGGAAAAAAAACACTGTAAAAATAAAAGAAAACAAGTATCTCTAAAAAGGAGAGAAAAGAAAAAAAACACTGTGAAAATTAAAATAAAACAAGTATCTCTAAAAAAGAGAGAAAAGGAAAAAAAAAACACTCTAAAATTAAAGCAAACAAAAAATTTGTCAGCTTACAAGAAACCTAAAAACGCGAAGTACGTAACTCCAGAAAGTGAAAGGACCACCAACATATGAACAGCAGCATTCATCCACAAAGCGAACAAGGATCTAATAGAAGGATGAGAATCCGAAGGCGAAGAAGCGTAAGCTAATGAATAAAATAGTTAAGGTATATGTTAATACAAAGTATGTATAAATAATTATATATATGTACATATAAATTAGAAGATTATAAAAGTGAAAACAAAACAAGAAGAGATAAAGCAAAATTGAAAAATAAAAGTTATATGAAGTGCTGAAAGATTGTGAAAGAAGATTTGAAAAGGATATAAAGATCTGGATTCTTTGATAGAAGATTTGACAAAAATGTCACTAAATAGTAATAATAGTACCACTGATATGGATGTAATATCTAGATTGATTGCCGCCAGTACGGCATCATTACGAACGGAAGTAGAGCAAATGAGGCGACAGATACAGGCCATCAACACCAGTGATACTGTGACCGAGTTTGTACCCGAACAAATAGATTCAAATATAAATTGTGACGAACCTTTAGACGTTATCAAATCTTTGCCTGAGTTTGGGGGTAAGATAAATAATTATGTAAGTTGGCGCGAAGCAGCCAATAATTCCATGTCATTGTACACAAGGGGAAGTAGGAAATATTTCGCGGCGTTAACAATTTTAAGGAATAAAATTACCCGTGAGGCCAATGATATACTGACCAATCACGGAACAGTTTTGAATTTCGACGCAATTTTAAGTCGTCTGGACTTTGCCTTTGCTGACAAAAGGCCAAGTCATATAATCGAACAGGAGATGAGTGTCCTGAGACAGGGATCGAAATCCCTGATAGGTTTCTATAATGAGGTTAACGAGAAGTTGACGCTTCTCATAAATAAGACCATAATGACTCATGGGACAAGCTCACCCATAACTAAAGAGCTAAACTCTAAAAACAGAGCCACTGCTCTGCGGACCTTTATAACTGGGCTTAATCACCCATTAGATCAAATATTGTTTACCTTGGCACCGAAGGATTTGCCAAATGCGCTTGCCAAGGCTCAAGAGTTAAATGCCAATCAAATGAGGTCACAATTTGCTTTGCAATATTCGCAAAGCCACCCGCAGAAAAGTTTTAATTCATCTCCCCACAGACTTCCTTATAATAATCGGAGAAGTCAGGAGTTTCAGAATAATTTGAGGTACCCGCAGAAAAATAGTCCAATATTCGGCGACGATAAAAAACCCGTCCAGAGCCAATGGATGTAGATCCATCCCTGCAAATTGAGAATAGGCCTAGTAATAGATATATGCCACAGGGAGTTAGAAACAATTTGCAAAACAACAATTTTAATAAAAGTTTTTCATGCATGCATTTTTTTTTTCATGCATGCACATATGTTCGTTGCAATCTGTTTTTATTTTTCTGCTTTGCTAATTCCTGTTCTATTTTTGCAAGAGCAGGAATCTGTACTAACACATGTACATACAACTAAACAGGTGTATATTGATAAATTTTTATATTTCACTCAAAACACTCACCAAGTTACTCTCCTTATCCAACGGCGCCGCTGCAGTTGAGTAGCTTAGCTGAAAACGCTGAAAAGAGAGACTCCTATCATGCATACAATTCTATAGGCCACCCCACGTTGGCCACCCGTACTCACTCAGCCAAGATCACTCGCTAGCAATCTTTTAGTAATGAGTGCTTTAGTAGTATCAAATCTACCAGCGTGAACATCAAGTGCGAGATAAAAAAAAAATGTGTCTTCTACCCAAAAAAAATGCCTTTGGTGCGGAAGGCACGCTAAAATTACTAATCTCGGGTTTCTGAGGCTAAAAGAAGTTATATTGGGAATGATATTGCCAATAACCCTAAAGAGTAAGTGTAAAACCAAAATATCTAAAAAAAAAATACATATAAAATGGCAAAAATTTTAAAGTTCCAATTTGGTGCTACCAGAGGTAGCAAAAACCATGTGTAAAAGAAAAATGTGTATATGATAGAAGACGGAGACATGAAAATACACGAAAAATTTAAATGTCAAACTGAAGTGGAAAAATTAAAGAAATGACGAGACGAAACGAAAAAAAATTATGGAGGCAAAAGTGCCACCATTAACTCCTGAAATATGGAGTTAAAGTAACACTCAGACGTTATATGCGCGAAAAGGAAATGCTTGACCCCGGAGATATGATGCCCCTTTTGCCCGTTCCCTGTAAAAATTATGACCCTTATACCAATATTTAAATAAACTTAATAATATATCCAAAATATACGAATTTCAAAATACAGCTAGATGTGTTGTCTGCAAAGCTCATCCCTCCGCCGGTGTTTGTTGTTGTGTTTTTTTTTTTTTTTTTTTTTTTGTGGTTGGTGTAGTGGCTGTTGTTGTTGCGGCCCAGTGCCGCCGGTGAAAATTGCGATACTCACAGTTGCCAATTTCTCGTGGTTGTTGTTGAGGTGTGCGCATGCAACAAATTAAATACAATGTAGTGTTTGTGGGTGTTTGTAGTACTTGTTGTTGGGCGGTGTATCGCCAATAAAAAATAGGCAATGGCTGTGGTTGTTGCTGGTGTAGCCCGACCAACAAAAAAATGTTGTCACAATGGTGTATCGAAGGTGTTGTTGTTGGGTGTTTTGCCGTCGACTGAGAGGCCAAAAGGGTAGTGTTGTTGTAGTTGTTGTTGTGGTGACAATATATTGCCGATACCAAAACGTGTGGCCGCAGGTGGGAGTTGTTATTGCCAGTGGAAAAGGTGACGCAGTTGTTGTTGGCGTTGAGCCGCTGATGACCAAATAAGCGAATAACGATGCGTGGTTGTTGTTGTTGCCGAGCGGTATGTAGTTAAAATTGACGTGCCCAGTGGTGCTTTCCAAAAGTGCCCTAGTAATATACAAAAAACGTTATTCTTCAAGAATTCCTAGTGTGCAAAACTGGTGATGTTGAGTCTATATCTTTGTCTGCATTATTAATATACACACTGACACACATATGTCTGTATGTGGGCGTGTATACATGCATGCAAGTTTGCTCTTGGCTTGCTTGCAAAATTGGCTATATAGCAGCCCGCTTCCCAGTGGGCATGCCAAGTTGGAGGAAAACAAAAAAGAAATCCAAGGGCAATTAAATCCATCAGACTTACCTGGTTTTAGCAGTGGCGATAGCCTTTGTGGTCTAATTTATTTTTGCTGCAACGGTCAGGATCGGGAGCTAGCTGGCAAACCAGATTTGCCTGGTTCTAGCGGTCGCGAGACACTTTTCGCCGCGCACTACACAATTAAAAAGAAGCTACTTGGTTACAAAATTTAGCAAACCGGCTAGTACTTCGTTTTGAGGCGCGCACTAAAAACTTGGATTATTTAAAGATTTTAACAATTTTTTTTTTTCTTTGTGTTAACCACTTTCCTTTACACTCACTGGCACCGATAAAATAATACTTTGGCCCGTTGCCTAACGTTGTGCCCTTTTATAACTACCGCCGTGGTAAGGAACGTTACCCAGAAACGGAAAATTTTTACCATTACATGTCAACCTTTCTTTTCGGCTTTCCCGTATTTTCCATCTATACAATCATGCACTCATACATTCATACGCTTACCGCTCCACACAACGAACACCTACACAGATACAATTGGTTCGTGCCTTGACCGCTCACACTAATGCATTCACACGCTCATAGCCTTGCACAAATACACCTCCACGTACATAACACAGAACAAAACAAACACATAGGTGTATGGCATTCATCGATGCTGCTAAGTTATTAGCAGCATGGTGACATTTTATTTATTATCCCAGCATGATGCCAAGCGCAACATCTTACTTCCGCTGCAACATTGTGTTCATTATCGGTACAATGTTGTCAATGTTAATGTTATTATGTTAATGTTATGTTGATGGCAACATTGCGGCTAAGGCACGGACCTGGACACAAAACACATAAACACATATACGCATATACACTCTGCCACTCAGTTAAGCCAGAATGGGGACAGGCTGTCGTTACAGGCTCGCAACCGCCAATGGTGCCTGCACTATGGAGCGTGGGCGTAAAGAATTCAAACGCAGCCTGCTAAATATCATTTCCCGCGTCCAACGTGTGGCCTCGACCCACGACTCAATGCCGGGCCTATTTCTCTTCCCGCCTTTAAACTTTTGTTCTGTTTACTTACAAACTAAATCACTGGGCTAATGCTACTACTTAAACCTATATCACAGATACTACTCTACATATCTAATAGTAAATAAAATATCACAGATAGAATAAATAAAAAAAAATAAATAAAAAAAAATATAAAGTAAAATAAAATAACATAAAATAAAATAAAATAAAATAACACAAAATATCACAGTTAGCAGAACAATTAAAAAAAATTTATAGGATAAAATATCACAGATCCAATCGTCGAGTAGGTAAAATAAATAAATAAATAAAAAAATAAATAAATGCAAAAATAATCAAATAAATAAAAAGGTCAAAAAAAATAAATAAAAATAATTTAATAATATAATCACATACGTCAATAAATTAATAAATACAATACGTCGATAAATAAATAAATAACATAGAACAAGAGTACTAGCACTACGAAAAACATTAAACTATTTTGCAAACATGTCTTTAGCATGGTATACGCCGCTATTACTATCGCCAAGCTCGTACATTGAATTACCTATAAAATTAAGTACGATAAATTTTACTTGTTTCGGAGCTAGCTTGGCGTTGTAGTTATCGACCTGGGAACTTTGCTTAAAGTTTCGGCGGTATACCACTTGTCCAATTTAAAACTTTACATCTCTACTTCTAGTGTCATATATCTTTTTACTCCTATCATGGGCCAACTTCAGCTCTTTCATAATCTTGTTCCTAATCATTTGCATTCTATCGCTTGTTGCCTCTATCTCACAATCAACATCCTTTACCGCCGCCAGCTTTCGGTATAGCTCGTATGATGCAGCATGCTGTATCATAGGCATACCGAAAGTGGCATAATATGGAGACATGTTGATGGCTGAGTGTACAACGATGCGGAGGGCAAATGCGGCATCGCTGACGCATTTGTCCCAGTTTTTCTGGTTATCCCTTATAAAGGATCTAATGATCTGCAGAACAGATCTATTTACCCTCTCCGCAGCGTTACCCTGTGGCGAATAAAATGCAGTTTTTATATGTTTGGTACCATATTTTTCTAAAAAGTTGTTGAAGATCTCAGACACAAACTGTTTTCCGTTGTCCGAATGGACATATTCGGGCACGCCGAATACGTGGAAAACATCTTTCTCTAAATATTTTATGACTTCAGCTGAAGTGGCCCTTCTCATCGGTTTTAAAAACACAAACTTCGAGAAATGATCTAAACATACAAAGACATACACATGACCCTCACTAGTACGCGGATAAGGACCCATAAAATCAATGAACAGACGTTGGAAAGGTCGCTCTGTGAGCTTTTGCTTTCCCATCATGGGTTGTTTAAACACGTTTTGAGTTTTGTTAGTTTTGCAGGTTTCGCAGTCTTTTACATGGGCGCATACGTCGGTGACCATTCCTGGCCAGTAATATTTCTGACGTAGTCGTGACAGTGTCTTGTGGATGCCACCATGACCAGCGGACGGTGAGCTATGAGACGACTCTACCAGCCCCGGTCGCAGTTCCGACGGAACCCAGAGCTTCCAGGTCTGGTCCGCTAGAAGATCGTCCCCCCTGTCGAATTGCGTCCGTTTATAAACGTAACCGTCCGATATGCATAAGTCTGGCAACTTATCTTTGTTTTCGGTCACCGTCTTTTTTAACTCCGTATACTCCTCCGACTCGAAGCACGGTGACTCGAGACACACGTCTATGGCTCTGTCGTTCGTCAATTTCGTCCATGTGCATTCGTGAGAGTGTGTCGGGAACCACGTTTTGCGCACCTTTTCGATGTTGGATATCGAAATCATAACCCTGGAGTTTCAAACTCTACCTTGCCAACCTCCCAGAAAGATCTTTCTGATTCATGAGCCATTTGAGGCTGGCATGATCAGTTATGATGGTGAACGGGGTTCCTTCCACATAAGGTCGGAATCTTTTCCCACTCACGATCGCGGCGTAGCATTCAAGTTCAGTAATGCTATAGTTTTTCTGCGCCTTATTAAGTCTTGCCGAAACGTAGGCAATCGGTCTTTCGTTCTGGTCATCGTCAAGTTGAAACAAACCCCCTCCCACTCCGTCCGTTGATGCATCACATTGAATATAGAAACGACGCTTAAAGTCAGGATGTGTGAGCACCGGTGCAGAAACCAAACTCTGCTTTAAAATTTCAAATGATTTTATTGCTTCTTCCGTCATTGTAAACTTTTTGATTTTGTCTTTCTTGAGGCAGTCGTGCAGCGGGGCTGCAATAGTCGCATAGTCCTGTATAAAACGTCGGTACCAGCCCGACATACCTAGGAACCGTCGTAGTTGCTTCGGGGTTTTTGGAACTGGAAAGTCCCTCACAGCTACCACTTTGTTGGCGTCCGTCCTGATACATCCATCCCCGACTACGTACCCTAGATATCGAACTTCTTTGAAACAAAACTTGCTCTTTTCGACATTAATTGTTAACTTAGCCTCGCGAAGACACCGACAAACGACCTTTTCCAGTAAACACATATGGGACTCGAAATCTACAGAACAAACTAACAAATCGTCAAGATAAACAAAAACACATTCACATAAAGCGGCCGGAATGACCTTGTCCATGAGACGACACATTCGTTGTGCTGCATTGCACAACCCGAAATGCATGACGGTAAATTGGTAAAGGGGTCGGCCAGGGACAGTAAAAGCAGTCTTTTGTCTTGACTTCCTCTCCAGAGGAATCTGCCAGAAAGCATCCTTCAAATCTATCGCGGAAATAAATCGTGTATTTTGTAGTCGGCTGAGGATTCCATCAATGTGGGGTAAGGGGTAGGCATCCTTAATTGTTCGTTCGTTGACTTTGCGAGCGTCAAGGCACAAGCGGTTTTTTGTCCCTTTTATTACCAGCGATACCGGCGAATTCCAGCTGCTGTTGGACTCCTCGATGACTCCCATGTCCAACATTCGATCTAACTCTGCGTATATGAGTTTTTGAATAGCTGGTGAAATCGGGTAATGGCGCTGCTTTACTGACAGATTCTCGTTAACCACCTCGATGACGTGTTCCTCCTTATCTGTTTGGCCTAACCCTAATACCGCGAAGGACGGGAATTGGGCTTTTACACGCTCCAACCTATTATTTTGCTCCGGCGTTAAAACGTGCTGCACAGCATCGAAAGACAAGTCACCCTCGGCGGGCACGAGCTCCGCCACACTGGCAACACTTGGACACACATTCCCTTTCATACCTTTGCTCACCACACTCATACCAAATTCCTGCCAAAAATCTATGCCGAGATAAACCCGTTGCTGTAAGCCTGGTACTATCAAAAATTCCAAATCTTTTGTGGCATTATCCCAAACCACAGGTAACTTTATTACCCCCACCACAGCGGTTTCCTACCCGTTCGCGGTCCGGATATTTTGACCCCTGATCGGCACAATCAAGGCCTCTTTACCGCACAGGAGTGCCGCTGAGCCTTTTCCTAAACAGCTGGCACTCGCCCCTGAGTCCAAGAGAGCTAAAACTTCCCTTCCTCCTATCGCGGTTTTTGCAAAAAATCTATTGTCACCTTTTACAGTGACAATTGTCGCGACAATTTTGCTGCGCAACTTCTTAAAATATCTCCTTTGCTCCCTCATCTTATGAATCTTTTTCAAAAATTTCCTATTAGTACTTATGGTGTCACAAAATATCCTTCTTCTGGCTTATTCATACTCTATCTTTCTTTGGTGTAAACACTTTACCTCGCGTTTTTCCACCGTCCCTTGTGGTTTCCTAACCTCCTCTCTCTGTTCTATTTCTTCTTTCTTCAAAATTTTTATTTCAGGTCTGTCGGGTTGCCTGACTCCTGGCTGGAGTCCCCGGTCAACTCCGCCAGCCTCGGGTTTCCCTGTTTGGGCTTAAACACGCAAAAGGACGAATCACTTCCACACGCAAAACAGAGCATATCGTGGAACGAGGACGAACATTTATTTGGTTTTTGTGCTTCTGCCGGGTTTTTCACAAAGTGATCCACCGGCATACCGCACGAAAAACACAACATCAAGTGGAAGGGTGATGCACAAAAGGAATTGACGGTACAGTTGGACACGGAAGGACTAACAGAAGGACGAACACTATTGCGATTGGCTGTGGTTTGGTGTTGGGGTAAGGATTGGGATTGGTGTTGGGGTGGGCGCTGAGGCTTCCTATCAAAAGCTTCTAACTTTCTCTCTCCCAGTATATCGGGCTGTTCGAACCCTATCTCACTAACTGGTCTGGACCGGTTCTTATTTTCCCTAATGAGTTTTTCCGCTCTCTTACACTCAGTTTTGAGCTCCGCCAACGATTCCATTTTAATGGCGAAGGTCAGGTTGGCTAGGTACGGTTTAAGATTTCCCCTAATTATGCCAACCAATTCCCTCTCAGGGATCCTCTTCCGCAAACGGAACGTCAGGTTGTGAACTTCGCTATAGAAGTCGTCGAAAGCTTCTGCGGGCTGCTGTTTCCGTTCCATTATTTCACGGATTATTTCATAGTCGGACTCGGCGGACTTGAAGTGACTTAGCAGTTCTGCTTTCAGACCAAAATACCCAAAATCGGGATCATCGGAATGGTCTTCGAGCACCTGCCAATACCACTTCAAGGCACCGCCGGAAACCAGACAATGAAAGTCCGTGAATAACTGGTAGTAGGAGATGTTGTGTTGTTCCCGCATTCTCTCCACCCGGAATACGAAGCTTTCGACGCTCATTCCCTTGTTTGTCCCATGGAATTTGATGTGCCACTTGTCCAAATCTAATTTTTTCCACCCTGGAGGGTTATCACCGTCCCGCTCGGCAGTCCGATTGGTATTCGGCGTACCGTCACGAGCAGTGGTTTCCCCCCTCTGGTTTTGAGGTTGTGGCGGTGATGCCACGGCGGACCGATGTCCCGAAGGTTGCGCGGAAGCCTCCATATCCCCTACGCGACCACCAAGGATATCAACATTGGTCTTAATGCTCCTGACCTCCCCTGCCATTTGCACAACCAAGTCTTGCTGTTGCGCCATCATAGCCATCATTCGGCTCAGCTGTTCGACATTGGTGTCTTGGCGGGTGGCGTCAGGAAGAGGGGCATTAAGACCTCTGGGACCCCCTGCTGGTGCACCCGTCACCGGAACATCGCCCCCTCGGGCACCCTCATCTCCGCTATCCGACATTTGGCACACCAAATCGATCTTCTGGGAAAAGTTCAATGAATTTTCGGCCTCACTGGCTGACACCCCGTTCCCGACAGAGATCCTAATCGGGCGTTCAGGGTCAAACGAACCGAAAATCCGCGAAGCACACCTATTGAAATAATCCGTAGGCACAAAGTCTATGGGCCTCGGTATCCCTGTGTCAATTTGCGTGAAAAGTGAGCCAGCAATCTGGTTTTTCAGAGCCCTGGCACGACTCCTTGTAACACGCCTATTGGAATCTAAAATTCCCAATCCCCCAAAAGGTCTTTCCTCCGTATATTTTTCCCGGTCTTGGTCAGACATTCACTGTCTGCAGCGGCCAAAACTTTTAATCCAAAAACCCAAAAAAAACGCAGGAACAATCGACTAAATATATATAATATATTTTCCCTAAACACTCACCTACACCCAACCTTTCCGCGCACAAGCGCAGCACCAACACCGACTTAAAACTTTAGCCCTGCATTATGAAAACATCTAAAATTTTTCATCCAAACATAGTTCTTATAATTTATTTACAAAGTTTAGGCTTACAAATTACCAACTAACACCCTGCTAATGGTTCAGTAATTCAAAAAAAAAAACTCTTAAACTCCGAGTTTAATATACAATCCTTTGAAAAGGATTTCCAACAATTTACTAGAAGTAACAATAAAAAAATTGTTCAAACTTAATGCTAATTTTTATTAATAATGAATATTAAAAATTCATGAGAGTGCAAGAGGAACTAGATACATTTCAAATTCAATTCAATAAGAAAAATACCTACGACTAATAGACAAAGTTTCTGGCCTAAAATAAAAAAAATTTAACTTTAGGGCCACCCTAATGTGATATTATTAATAGGAGCTAATCCTAAATTCTAAAGATACAAATTCAAATAAAATAAAATAAGAGGGCGGACAAAAAAAATTCAAATACCCTAGTCCCTGACCTACCGCAACCGCTCAAATAAACATAAGATCAATTATGTACAAGTTAAGGAACATGACTCCACTCAAATCAGGTGGCAAATATAAACAAATTGTTTAAACATTGCTATTTGATTTATTTACAGAATCTGTTGTAACATTCCATTCCCACATACTGACATTGCGTTAGCCAACTGATGCAATGCCAGGAATAAAATTACTAAGGTATCGTATTAAGATAAACATCCTATTCAATATTCCTATTGTAAACTATTTGTAAGTTATAAATAAGAGTAAAATGTAAAGCTTAGTCAGTTTTTGAGCAGCATTGAAATAAAATGCAAGAGTTTTTTTAAAAACTCAATTAACCCAACATAAACTTTAATTGGCGATCCTGCCAGGAGCCACGCAGTGATAGCCTGTAAAAAGGTTGCGTGTCCTCCGGAGTGAAAAAAAACACTTTAAAAATTAAAATAAAACAAGTATCTCTAAAAAGGAGAGAAAAGGAAAAAAAAACACTGTAAAAATTAAAATAAAACAAGTATCTCTAAAAAGGAGAGAAAAGGAAAAAAAAAACACTGTAAATTAAAATAAAACAAGTATCTCTAAAAAAGAGAGAAAAGGAAAAAAAAAACACTCTAAAATTAAAGCAAACAAAAAATTTGTCAGCTTACAAGAAACCTAAAAACGCGAAGTACGTAACTCCAGAAAGTGAAAGGACCACCAACATATGAACAGCAGCATTCATCCACAAAGCGAACAAGGATCTAATAGAAGGATGAGAATCCGAAGGCGAAGAAGCGTAAGCTAATGAATAAAATAGTTAAGGTATATGTTAATACAAAGTATGTATAAATAATTATATATATGTACATATAAATTAGAAGATTATAAAAGTGAAAACAAAACAAGAAGAGATAAAGCAAAATTGAAAAATAAAAGTTATATGAAGTGCTGAAAGATTGTGAAAGAAGATTTGAAAAGGATATAAAGATCTGGATTCTTTGATAGAAGATTTGACAAAAATGTCACTAAATAGTTATAATAGTACCACTGATATGGATGTAATATCTAGATTGATTGCCGCCAGTACGGCATCATTACGAACGGAAGTAGAGCAAATGAGGCGACAGATACAGGCCATCAACACCAGTGATACTGTGACCGAGTTTGTACCCGAACAAATAGATTCAAATATAAATTGTGACGAACCTTTAGACGTTATCAAATCTTTGCCTGAGTTTGGGGGTAAGATAAATAATTATGTAAGTTGGCGCGAAGCAGCCAATAATTCCATGTCATTGTACACAAGGGGAAGTAGGAAATATTTCGCGGCGTTAACAATTTTAAGGAATAAAATTACCCGTGAGGCCAATGATATACTGACCAATCACGGAACAGTTTTGAATTTCGACGCAATTTTAAGTCGTCTGGACTTTGCCTTTGCTGACAAAAGGCCAAGTCATATAATCGAACAGGAGATGAGTGTCCTGAGACAGGGATCGAAATCCCTGATAGGTTTCTATAATGAGGTTAACGAGAAGTTGACGCTTCTCATAAATAAGACCATAATGACTCATGGGACAAGCTCACCCATAACTAAAGAGCTAAACTCTAAAAACAGAGCCACTGCTCTGCGGACCTTTATAACTGGGCTTAATCACCCATTAGATCAAATATTGTTTACCTTGGCACCGAAGGATTTGCCAAATGCGCTTGCCAAGGCTCAAGAGTTAAATGCCAATCAAATGAGGTCACAATTTGCTTTGCAATATTCGCAAAGCCACCCGCAGAAAAGTTTTAATTCATCTCCCCACAGACTTCCTTATAATAATCGGAGAAGTCAGGAGTTTCAGAATAATTTGAGGTACCCGCAGAAAAATAGTCCAATATTCGGCGACGATAAAAAACCCGTCCAGAGCCAATGGATGTAGATCCATCCCTGCAAATTGAGAATAGGCCTAGTAATAGATATATGCCACAGGGAGTTAGAAACAATTTGCAAAACAACAATTTTAATAAAAGTTTTTCATGCATGCATTTTTTTTTTCATGCATGCACATATGTTCGTTGCAATCTGTTTTTATTTTTCTGCTTTGCTAATTCCTGTTCTATTTTTGCAAGAGCAGGAATCTGTACTAACACATGTACATACAACTAAACAGGTGTATATTGATAAATTTTTATATTTCACTCAAAACACTCACCAAGTTACTCTCCTTATCCAACGGCGCCGCTGCAGTTGAGTAGCTTAGCTGAAAACGCTGAAAAGAGAGACTCCTATCATGCATACAATTCTATAGGCCACCCCACGTTGGCCACCCGTACTCACTCAGCCAAGATCACTCGCTAGCAATCTTTTAGTAATGAGTGCTTTAGTAGTATCAAATCTACCAGCGTGAACATCAAGTGCGAGATAAAAAAAAAATGTGTCTTCTACCCAAAAAAAATGCCTTTGGTGCGGAAGGCACGCTAAAATTACTAATCTCGGGTTTCTGAGGCTAAAAGAAGTTATATTGGGAATGATATTGCCAATAACCCTAAAGAGTAAGTGTAAAACCAAAATATCTAAAAAAAAAATACATATAAAATGGCAAAAATTTTAAAGTTCCAATTTGGTGCTACCAGAGGTAGCAAAAACCATGTGTAAAAGAAAAATGTGTATATGATAGAAGACGGAGACATGAAAATACACGAAAAATTTAAATGTCAAACTGAAGTGGAAAAATTAAAGAAATGACGAGACGAAACGAAAAAAAATTATGGAGGCAAAAGTGCCACCATTAACTCCTGAAATATGGAGTTAAAGTAACACTCAGACGTTATATGCGCGAAAAGGAAATGCTTGACCCCGGAGATATGATGCCCCTTTTGCCCGTTCCCTGTAAAAATTATGACCCTTATACCAATATTTAAATAAACTTAATAATATATCCAAAATATACGAATTTCAAAATACAGCTAGATGTGTTGTCTGCAAAGCTCATCCCTCCGCCGGTGTTTGTTGTTGTGTTTTTTTTTTTTTTTTTTTTTTGTGGTTGGTGTAGTGGCTGTTGTTGTTGCGGCCCAGTGCCGCCGGTGAAAATTGCGATACTCACAGTTGCCAATTTCTCGTGGTTGTTGTTGAGGTGTGCGCATGCAACAAATTAAATACAATGTAGTGTTTGTGGGTGTTTGTAGTACTTGTTGTTGGGCGGTGTATCGCCAATAAAAAATAGGCAATGGCTGTGGTTGTTGCTGGTGTAGCCCGACCAACAAAAAAATGTTGTCACAATGGTGTATCGAAGGTGTTGTTGTTGGGTGTTTTGCCGTCGACTGAGAGGCCAAAAGGGTAGTGTTGTTGTAGTTGTTGTTGTGGTGACAATATATTGCCGATACCAAAACGTGTGGCCGCAGGTGGGAGTTGTTATTGCCAGTGGAAAAGGTGACGCAGTTGTTGTTGGCGTTGAGCCGCTGATGACCAAATAAGCGAATAACGATGCGTGGTTGTTGTTGTTGCCGAGCGGTATGTAGTTAAAATTGACGTGCCCAGTGGTGCTTTCCAAAAGTGCCCTAGTAATATACAAAAAACGTTATTCTTCAAGAATTCCTAGTGTGCAAAACTGGTGATGTTGAGTCTATATCTTTGTCTGCATTATTAATATACACACTGACACACATATGTCTGTATGTGGGCGTGTATACATGCATGCAAGTTTGCTCTTGGCTTGCTTGCAAAATTGGCTATATAGCAGCCCGCTTCCCAGTGGGCATGCCAAGTTGGAGGAAAACAAAAAAGAAATCCAAGGGCAATTAAATCCATCAGACTTACCTGGTTTTAGCAGTGGCGATAGCCTTTGTGGTCTAATTTATTTTTGCTGCAACGGTCAGGATCGGGAGCTAGCTGGCAAACCAGATTTGCCTGGTTCTAGCGGTCGCGAGACACTTTTCGCCGCGCACTACACAATTAAAAAGAAGCTACTTGGTTACAAAATTTAGCAAACCGGCTAGTACTTCGTTTTGAGGCGCGCACTAAAAACTTGGATTATTTAAAGATTTTAACAATTTTTTTTTTTCTTTGTGTTAACCACTTTCCTTTACACTCACTGGCACCGATAAAATAATACTTTGGCCCGTTGCCTAACGTTGTGCCCTTTTATAACTACCGCCGTGGTAAGGAACGTTACCCAGAAACGGAAAATTTTTACCATTACATGTCAACCTTTCTTTTCGGCTTTCCCGTATTTTCCATCTATACAATCATGCACTCATACATTCATACGCTTACCGCTCCACACAACGAACACCTACACAGATACAATTGGTTCGTGCCTTGACCGCTCACACTAATGCATTCACACGCTCATAGCCTTGCACAAATACACCTCCACGTACATAACACAGAACAAAACAAACACATAGGTGTATGGCATTCATCGATGCTGCTAAGTTATTAGCAGCATGGTGACATTTTATTTATTATCCCAGCATGATGCCAAGCGCAACATCTTACTTCCGCTGCAACATTGTGTTCATTATCGGTACAATGTTGTCAATGTTAATGTTATTATGTTAATGTTATGTTGATGGCAACATTGCGGCTAAGGCACGGACCTGGACACAAAACACATAAACACATATACGCATATACACTCTGCCACTCAGTTAAGCCAGAATGGGGACAGGCTGTCGTTACAGGCTCGCAACCGCCAATGGTGCCTGCACTATGGAGCGTGGGCGTAAAGAATTCAAACGCAGCCTGCTAAATATCATTTCCCGCGTCCAACGTGTGGCCTCGACCCACGACTCAATGCCGGGCCTATTTCTCTTCCCGCCTTTAAACTTTTGTTCTGTTTACTTACAAACTAAATCACTGGGCTAATGCTACTACTTAAACCTATATCACAGATACTACTCTACATATCTAATAGTAAATAAAATATCACAGATAGAATAAATAAAAAAAAATAAATAAAAAAAAATATAAAGTAAAATAAAATAACATAAAATAAAATAAAATAAAATAACACAAAATATCACAGTTAGCAGAACAATTAAAAAAAATTTATAGGATAAAATATCACAGATCCAATCGTCGAGTAGGTAAAATAAATAAATAAATAAAAAAATAAATAAATGCAAAAATAATCAAATAAATAAAAAGGTCAAAAAAAATAAATAAAAATAATTTAATAATATAATCACATACGTCAATAAATTAATAAATACAATACGTCGATAAATAAATAAATAACATAGAACAAGAGTACTAGCACTACGAAAAACATTAAACTATTTTGCAAACATGTCTTTAGCATGGTATACGCCGCTATTACTATCGCCAAGCTCGTACATTGAATTACCTATAAAATTAGGTACGATAAATTTTACTTGTTTCGGAGCTAGCTTGGCGTTGTAGTTATCGACCTGGGAACTTTGCTTAAAGTTTCGGCGGTATACCACTTGTCCAATTTAAAACTTTACATCTCTACTTCTAGTGTCATATATCTTTTTACTCCTATCATGGGCCAACTTCAGCTCTTTCATAATCTTGTTCCTAATCATTTGCATTCTATCGCTTGTTGCCTCTATCTCACAATCAACATCCTTTACCGCCGCCAGCTTTCGGTATAGCTCGTATGATGCAGCATGCTGTATCATAGGCATACCGAAAGTGGCATAATATGGAGACATGTTGATGGCTGAGTGTACAACGATGCGGAGGGCAAATGCGGCATCGCTGACGCATTTGTCCCAGTTTTTCTGGTTATCCCTTATAAAGGATCTAATGATCTGCAGAACAGATCTATTTACCCTCTCCGCAGCGTTACCCTGTGGCGAATAAAATGCAGTTTTTATATGTTTGGTACCATATTTTTCTAAAAAGTTGTTGAAGATCTCAGACACAAACTGTTTTCCGTTGTCCGAATGGACATATTCGGGCACGCCGAATACGTGGAAAACATCTTTCTCTAAATATTTTATGACTTCAGCTGAAGTGGCCCTTCTCATCGGTTTTAAAAACACAAACTTCGAGAAATGATCTAAACATACAAAGACATACACATGACCCTCACTAGTACGCGGATAAGGACCCATAAAATCAATGAACAGACGTTGGAAAGGTCGCTCTGTGAGCTTTTGCTTTCCCATCATGGGTTGTTTAAACACGTTTTGAGTTTTGTTAGTTTTGCAGGTTTCGCAGTCTTTTACATGGGCGCATACGTCGGTGACCATTCCTGGCCAGTAATATTTCTGACGTAGTCGTGACAGTGTCTTGTGGATGCCACCATGACCAGCGGACGGTGAGCTATGAGACGACTCTACCAGCCCCGGTCGCAGTTCCGACGGAACCCAGAGCTTCCAGGTCTGGTCCGCTAGAAGATCGTCCCCCCTGTCGAATTGCGTCCGTTTATAAACGTAACCGTCCGATATGCATAAGTCTGGCAACTTATCTTTGTTTTCGGTCACCGTCTTTTTTAACTCCGTATACTCCTCCGACTCGAAGCACGGTGACTCGAGACACACGTCTATGGCTCTGTCGTTCGTCAATTTCGTCCATGTGCATTCGTGAGAGTGTGTCGGGAACCACGTTTTGCGCACCTTTTCGATGTTGGATATCGAAATCATAACCCTGGAGTTTCAAACTCTACCTTGCCAACCTCCCAGAAAGATCTTTCTGATTCATGAGCCATTTGAGGCTGGCATGATCAGTTATGATGGTGAACGGGGTTCCTTCCACATAAGGTCGGAATCTTTTCCCACTCACGATCGCGGCGTAGCATTCAAGTTCAGTAATGCTATAGTTTTTCTGCGCCTTATTAAGTCTTGCCGAAACGTAGGCAATCGGTCTTTCGTTCTGGTCATCGTCAAGTTGAAACAAACCCCCTCCCACTCCGTCCGTTGATGCATCACATTGAATATAGAAACGACGCTTAAAGTCAGGATGTGTGAGCACCGGTGCAGAAACCAAACTCTGCTTTAAAATTTCAAATGATTTTATTGCTTCTTCCGTCATTGTAAACTTTTTGATTTTGTCTTTCTTGAGGCAGTCGTGCAGCGGGGCTGCAATAGTCGCATAGTCCTGTATAAAACGTCGGTACCAGCCCGACATACCTAGGAACCGTCGTAGTTGCTTCGGGGTTTTTGGAACTGGAAAGTCCCTCACAGCTACCACTTTGTTGGCGTCCGTCCTGATACATCCATCCCCGACTACGTACCCTAGATATCGAACTTCTTTGAAACAAAACTTGCTCTTTTCGACATTAATTGTTAACTTAGCCTCGCGAAGACACCGAGCGACCTTTTCCAGTAAACACATATGGGACTCGAAATCTACAGAACAAACTAACAAATCGTCAAGATAAACAAAAACACATTCACATAAAGCGGCCGGAATGACCTTGTCCATGAGACGACACATTCGTTGTGCTGCATTGCACAACCCGAAATGCATGACGGTAAATTGGTAAAGGGGTCGGCCAGGGACAGTAAAAGCAGTCTTTTGTCTTGACTTCCTCTCCAGAGGAATCTGCCAGAAAGCATCCTTCAAATCTATCGCGGAAATAAATCGTGTATTTTGTAGTCGGCTGAGGATTCCATCAATGTGGGGTAAGGGGTAGGCATCCTTAATTGTTCGTTCGTTGACTTTGCGAGCGTCAAGGCACAAGCGGTTTTTTGTCCCTTTTATTACCAGCGATACCGGCGAATTCCAGCTGCTGTTGGACTCCTCGATGACTCCCATGTCCAACATTCGATCTAACTCTGCGTATATGAGTTTTTGAATAGCTGGTGAAATCGGGTAATGGCGCTGCTTTACTGACAGATTCCCGTTAACCACCTCGATGACGTGTTCCTCCTTATCTGTTTGGCCTAACCCTAATACCGCGAAGGACGGGAATTGGGCTTTTACACGCTCCAACCTATTATTTTGCTCCGGCGTTAAAACGTGCTGCACAGCATCGAAAGACAAGTCACCCTCGGCGGGCACGAGCTCCGCCACACTGGCAACACTTGGACACACATTCCCTTTCATACCTTTGCTCACCACACTCATACCAAATTCCTGCCAAAAATCTATGCCGAGATAAACCCGTTGCTGCAAGCCTGGTACTATCAAAAATTCCAAATCTTTTGTGGCATTATCCCAAACCACAGGTAACTTTATTACCCCCACCACAGCGGTTTCCTACCCGTTCGCGGTCCGGATATTTTGACCCCTGATCGGCACAATCAAGGCCTCTTTACCGCACAGGAGTGCCGCTGAGCCTTTTCCTAAACAGCTGGCACTCGCCCCTGAGTCCAAGAGAGCTAAAACTTCCCTTCCTCCTATCGCGGTTTTTGCAAAAAATCTATTGTCACCTTTTACAGTGACAATTGTCGCGACAATTTTGCTGCGCAACTTCTTAAAATATCTCCTTTGCTCCCTCATCTTATGAATCTTTTTCAAAAATTTCCTATTAGTACTTATGGTGTCACAAAATATCCTTCTTCTGGCTTATTCATACTCTATCTTTCTTTGGTGTAAACACTTTACCTCGCGTTTTTCCACCGTCCCTTGTGGTTTCCTAACCTCCTCTCTCTGTTCTATTTCTTCTTTCTTCAAAATTTTTATTTCAGGTCTGTCGGGTTGCCTGACTCCTGGCTGGAGTCCCCGGTCAACTCCGCCAGCCTCGGGTTTCCCTGTTTGGGCTTAAACACGCAAAAGGACGAATCACTTCCACACGCAAAACAGAGCATATCGTGGAACGAGGACGAACATTTATTTGGTTTTTGTGCTTCTGCCGGGTTTTTCACAAAGTGATCCACCGGCATACCGCACGAAAAACACAACATCAAGTGGAAGGGTGATGCACAAAAGGAATTGACGGTACAGTTGGACACGGAAGGACTAACAGAAGGACGAACACTATTGCGATTGGCTGTGGTTTGGTGTTGGGGTAAGGATTGGGATTGGTGTTGGGGTGGGCGCTGAGGCTTCCTATCAAAAGCTTCTAACTTTCTCTCTCCCAGTATATCGGGCTGTTCGAACCCTATCTCACTAACTGGTCTGGACCGGTTCTTATTTTCCCTAATGAGTTTTTCCGCTCTCTTACACTCAGTTTTGAGCTCCGCCAACGATTCCATTTTAATGGCGAAGGTCAGGTTGGCTAGGTACGGTTTAAGATTTCCCCTAATTATGCCAACCAATTCCCTCTCAGGGATCCTCTTCCGCAAACGGAACGTCAGGTTGTGAACTTCGCTATAGAAGTCGTCGAAAGCTTCTGCGGGCTGCTGTTTCCGTTCCATTATTTCACGGATTATTTCATAGTCGGACTCGGCGGACTTGAAGTGACTTAGCAGTTCTGCTTTCAGACCAAAATACCCAAAATCGGGATCATCGGAATGGTCTTCGAGCACCTGCCAATACCACTTCAAGGCACCGCCGGAAACCAGACAATGAAAGTCCGTGAATAACTGGTAGTAGGAGATGTTGTGTTGTTCCCGCATTCTCTCCACCCGGAATACGAAGCTTTCGACGCTCATTCCCTTGTTTGTCCCATGGAATTTGATGTGCCACTTGTCCAAATCTAATTTTTTCCACCCTGGAGGGTTATCACCGTCCCGCTCGGCAGTCCGATTGGTATTCGGCGTACCGTCACGAGCAGTGGTTTCCCCCCTCTGGTTTTGAGGTTGTGGCGGTGATGCCACGGCGGACCGATGTCCCGAAGGTTGCGCGGAAGCCTCCATATCCCCTACGCGACCACCAAGGATATCAACATTGGTCTTAATGCTCCTGACCTCCCCTGCCATTTGCACAACCAAGTCTTGCTGTTGCGCCATCATAGCCATCATTCGGCTCAGCTGTTCGACATTGGTGTCTTGGCGAGTGGCGTCAGGAAGAGGGGCATTAAGACCTCTGGGACCCCCTGCTGGTGCACCCGTCACCGGAACATCGCCCCCTCGGGCACCCTCATCTCCGCTATCCGACATTTGGCACACCAAATCGATCTTCTGGGAAAAGTTCAATGAATTTTCGGCCTCACTGGCTGACACCCCGTTCCCGACAGAGATCCTAATCGGGCGTTCAGGGTCAAACGAACCGAAAATCCGCGAAGCACACCTATTGAAATAATCCGTAGGCACAAAGTCTATGGGCCTCGGTATCCCTGTGTCAATTTGCGTGAAAAGTGAGCCAGCAATCTGGTTTTTCAGAGCCCTGGCACGACTCCTTGTAACACGCCTATTGGAATCTAAAATTCCCAATCCCCCAAAAGGTCTTTCCTCCGTATATTTTTCCCGGTCTTGGTCAGACATTCACTGTCTGCAGCGGCCAAAACTTTTAATCCAAAAACCCAAAAAAAACGCAGGAACAATCGACTAAATATATATAATACCTCCAAGGAAACGCTATCCCGACCGCAACCCAAATGGAAAAACAAAAAAAAAATATGCGAAAAAAAAAACATGAGATGCAAGGAAAATATTCCGGTAAGAACAATCTGTTTGTATTTGCAGATCCAATAAATAATAAAAAAGTAAATAATATAAGATAATACGTCCAAATTCACCCAAAACCCAATAAAAAAAATATATAAGTAAAGGATATTAAATAACGGATATAAAAATTACAATATATGTATGTATATAAAAATTCAATTCAATTATTAAGTGATAGGTTTGTGTGTATGTATGTATGTGTATGGTAATTCAAGTGATTTGTGGGTTTATGCGTATGAGAAAAAAACTTATACGCTAGTATCAAAAACAAAAATGCTTAAGTATATAAAAAAAAATATATTAAAACTGAAGTTAAATTCAGGGGCTATGTGCGTGTGTGTGCGTGAGAATTAAAACAAGGTTTGTTTAGGTGTAAAATATTATGTATATGCTAATCGAAACATAGAAACTTAGGACTTGCAAACGGGAGAATTCAAATTATACGTTGGCTTGCGTGTGTATGCGTCGCAAGACAAACCTAGGTTTCACGATTTAAGGGTCTGACCCAGAATCAAAAGAAAAAAACCTCAGGGATAGAACTGAAAACAAGATTAAACTAAAACTAAAACCAATCTCGAACACCATGTTTGTGTGGGTGAGCTAGGTAAATGTAAATTTTCAAAAAAAAAAAAAAAAAAAAAACGCAATTCAAGCAAGATGTTTGGAAATAATCCTCCTAAGAAATATTCAGTAAAAAAATTTTGAATAATCTCGAAACTTCAAGAATATCAAATTTTGAATTTGAAATCAAAAGTTACCAAATGAAATTTAATGTATTAGTATTGGTGTCTGTGGTGCTGCCTTGGCGAAGGTTCAGCGAAGGTGGTTAGTCCGTCTCTATGTATTTGAAGTCTGGTCAATCGTGCAGTCCGTGGAAGTGTGGCACTTCACGTTCAAGAACTTATTCCTATGTGTGGATGCCACACCTCCTACTCCTAAATATCGTGGCGACGACTGTAAACCTAAGTGCCATACCAGTTACCACTTTGTCGAGCTGTTAAAGTTCAACAAAGGAACCCTGACATGGACACTCAGCTAATCCCTATCCTCTGGTCATGATGACACTTGTCGATCAGGTGAACCCACTCGGCGTTGCCATCATGACTGTCCCTGTCCTAAGTCGGAAGACGGAAATAGGGATGGGGCTTGGAAGGGTAAGAAGGTCTGAAGAACAAAATTTGGGAAATTTAAGGAAGGAAAGGTAGAAAAAAATAGATTAAGAAATTCAAAAATTAAAAGTACGGATTAAAATAAAAAAATTATTGGGAAATTTAAAGTAAGAGGTAGTCAATTAGCGTGGAAATGAAAAATTGATCGGGCTATGAACGTTGAGAATACAAAAGCTAAGAACTGAAAGAAAATATTTGGAACTAAAAGGAATTAAGGCGGATTTATGTAGATCAAAACAAAACTGAAAGAAATTAACTAAATGGAAAGACAAAAAAAAACTAAAAAGATTACCGGGCTATTAACGTTGGGCGCCATTGTTACGTGGCTGACTGTTTGGGTGGTGAGGAGCGGCGGCAAGCAGGTATGCTTGCGGGCCCAGGCTAGCTCGTCGTCTTGGGCGGGGTATTGCACCACCGACCTCACCCGCAGCCACATGAACAAAAAGAGGGTTCATACCTGCATGTGTATAGAAAGGAGAGAAAAAGCTGAAACAAATAGAAATACACGTGAGGGACAAAGTTAGAAGGGGAAAGCATAAGGGGTAGAAACAGATGAAGGCCTGTCCTGTCAGGTGGAGTCTACCCTCCCTCTGCAGTGCAACTTGCACTGCACCGTGGGCACTGTGCTGACTCCTGGTTTACCTTACAGTGCCCCCAAACCTGACACTGGTCTGTCCCCTGTCACTCAGTCATTTTCCCTAAACACTCACCTACACCCAACCTTTCCGCGCACAAGCGCAGCACCAACACCGACTTAAAACTTTAGCCCTGCATTATGAAAACATCTAAAATTTTTCATCCAAACATAGTTCTTATAATTTATTTACAAAGTTTAGGCTTACAAATTACCAACTAACACCCTGCTAATGGTTCAGTAATTCAAAAAAAAAAACTCTTAAACTCCGAGTTTAATATACAATCCTTTGAAAAGGATTTCCAACAATTTACTAGAAGTAACAATAAAAAAATTGTTCAAACTTAATGCTAATTTTTATTACTAATGAATATTAAAAATTCATGAGAGTGCAAGAGGAACTAGATACATTTCAAATTCAATTCAATAAGAAAAATACCTACGACTAATAGACAAAGTTTCTGGCCTAAAATAAAAAAAATTTAACTTTAGGGCCACCCTAATGTGATATTATTAATAGGAGCTAATCCTAAATTCTAAAGATACAAATTCAAATAAAATAAAATAAGAGGGCGGACAAAAAAAATTCAAATACCCTAGTCCCTGACCTACCGCAACCGCTCAAATAAACATAAGATCAATTATGTACAAGTTAAGGAACATGACTCCACTCAAATCAGGTGGCAAATATAAACAAATTGTTTAAACATTGCTATTTGATTTATTTACAGAATCTGTTGTAACATTCCATTCCCACATACTGACATTGCGTTAGCCAACTGATGCAATGCCAGGAATAAAATTACTAAGGTATCGTATTAAGATAAACATCCTATTCAATATTCCTATTGTAAACTATTTGTAAGTTATAAATAAGAGTAAAATGTAAAGCTTAGTCAGTTTTTGAGCAGCATTGAAATAAAATGCAAGAGTTTTTTTAAAAACTCAATTAACCCAACATAAACTTTAATTGGCGATCCTGCCAGGAGCCACGCAGTGATAGCCTGTAAAAAGGTTGCGTGTCCTCCGGAGTGAAAAAAAACACTTTAAAAATTAAAATAAAACAAGTATCTCTAAAAAGGAGAGAAAAGGAAAAAAAAACACTGTAAAAATTAAAATAAAACAAGTATCTCTAAAAAGGAGAGAAAAGGAAAAAAAAAAAACACTGTAAATTAAAATAAAACAAGTATCTCTAAAAAGGAGAGAAAAGGAAAAAAAACACTGTAAAAATAAAAGAAAACAAGTATCTCTAAAAAGGAGAGAAAAGAAAAAAAACACTGTGAAAATTAAAATAAAACAAGTATCTCTAAAAAAGAGAGAAAAGGAAAAAAAAAACACTCTAAAATTAAAGCAAACAAAAAATTTGTCAGCTTACAAGAAACCTAAAAACGCGAAGTACGTAACTCCAGAAAGTGAAAGGACCACCAACATATGAACAGCAGCATTCATCCACAAAGCGAACAAGGATCTAATAGAAGGATGAGAATCCGAAGGCGAAGAAGCGTAAGCTAATGAATAAAATAGTTAAGGTATATGTTAATACAAAGTATGTATAAATAATTATATATATGTACATATAAATTAGAAGATTATAAAAGTGAAAACAAAACAAGAAGAGATAAAGCAAAATTGAAAAATAAAAGTTATATGAAGTGCTGAAAGATTGTGAAAGAAGATTTGAAAAGGATATAAAGATCTGGATTCTTTGATAGAAGATTTGACAAAAATGTCACTAAATAGTAATAATAGTACCACTGATATGGATGTAATATCTAGATTGATTGCCGCCAGTACGGCATCATTACGAACGGAAGTAGAGCAAATGAGGCGACAGATACAGGCCATCAACACCAGTGATACTGTGACCGAGTTTGTACCCGAACAAATAGATTCAAATATAAATTGTGACGAACCTTTAGACGTTATCAAATCTTTGCCTGAGTTTGGGGGTAAGATAAATAATTATGTAAGTTGGCGCGAAGCAGCCAATAATTCCATGTCATTGTACACAAGGGGAAGTAGGAAATATTTCGCGGCGTTAACAATTTTAAGGAATAAAATTACCCGTGAGGCCAATGATATACTGACCAATCACGGAACAGTTTTGAATTTCGACGCAATTTTAAGTCGTCTGGACTTTGCCTTTGCTGACAAAAGGCCAAGTCATATAATCGAACAGGAGATGAGTGTCCTGAGACAGGGATCGAAATCCCTGATAGGTTTCTATAATGAGGTTAACGAGAAGTTGACGCTTCTCATAAATAAGACCATAATGACTCATGGGACAAGCTCACCCATAACTAAAGAGCTAAACTCTAAAAACAGAGCCACTGCTCTGCGGACCTTTATAACTGGGCTTAATCACCCATTAGATCAAATATTGTTTACCTTGGCACCGAAGGATTTGCCAAATGCGCTTGCCAAGGCTCAAGAGTTAAATGCCAATCAAATGAGGTCACAATTTGCTTTGCAATATTCGCAAAGCCACCCGCAGAAAAGTTTTAATTCATCTCCCCACAGACTTCCTTATAATAATCGGAGAAGTCAGGAGTTTCAGAATAATTTGAGGTACCCGCAGAAAAATAGTCCAATATTCGGCGACGATAAAAAACCCGTCCAGAGCCAATGGATGTAGATCCATCCCTGCAAATTGAGAATAGGCCTAGTAATAGATATATGCCACAGGGAGTTAGAAACAATTTGCAAAACAACAATTTTAATAAAAGAGTTGGAGGTGCGCAAGTCAGTGCGCAACCACAGGAAAAAGTACAACGAGTAAATAATATTAATGAAGGCCATTTTTTAGGCCAAGAGTAAGCTTGCCATATATATATCTGTATGACCAAGCTATAAAAAAAGATTTTGAAATTTTAGTGGATACAGGTGCAACATCCTGTTACATCAGGAAGGGAATTTATAGGAATCCAAAAGAATTGGATATTTATAAGAGGATAAAAACCATTAATGGTTATACAATAATAAGATTTTACCATGAAATTCATCTGTTTGGTGTTAAGGAGATTTTTTACGAAATCGATAGCTTGGAGTCAGATCTCCTTATAGGTTATAATTTATTGCGGAAAGTCAACGCTTTAGTGGATCTGGAAAACCGGAAGTTAATTGTTAATAGAATTGGGAAAATTTATGAATTTGGGGAAAGGAGTGCTATGAAGCACAGTTGTGAAAAAGAAAGTGAGGTTGATAAAGTGAACTTTGTGGAACAAAAGTGTTCCACAGCGCCAGCCGACGGTAATACCGGCAATAGTACAGATAATATAAAAAATAGAACAAATGTGGAACAAGAACGTTCCACAGCGCCAGCTGAAGAATGTACCAGCAAAATTCCAAATAATAAAATAAGCCCAAAAGAGGGCAATATAAAAAATCTTCGTCAGAAGATAATTGATGTTATAAAAAAAGAACATGAAGATGTTGATTTGGATTTACCATTCAACACAGATGTCAGAGCAGAAATTCGCATGGATGAGGAAAGACCCATTTGGTCCAAACAATATCCATATCCAATGTCTGTTAATGGTTTTGTTAATGAAGAAGTCCAAAGTCTATTGCGGAAGGGGATTATAAGGGAAAGTAAGAGTCCATATAACTCTCCATGTTGGGTAGTTCCAAAAAAGGGAATTAATAAGGATGGAAGTACTAAGCTACGCTTAGTGATTGATTTTAAAAAAATAAACGAAAAAACCATTCCGGATAGATATCCGATGCCGAATCCAGAGATCATACTTTCAAATTTGGGGGAATCAAAATATTTTTCAACGATAGATCTCGAATCTGGATTTCATCAAATATTAATGAGAGAAGAGGATATTGAAAAAACGGCTTTCTCTGTTAATAACGGGAAGTATGAGTATGTGCGGATGCCCTTTGGCCTTCGCAACGCGCCCAGCATATTCCAGCGGACTATGAATAATATTTTGCATGAATATATCGGGAAGTTTTGTCATGTCTATATTGATGACATTATAGTATATTCACGTAATTTGGAGGATCATTTGAAACATTTAGAATTGGTAATAGAAGTACTAAAAAAGGCCCATATGAAAATATCTCTAGAAAAGTCTAGGTTTATTGAGCAAGAAGTTGAGTTTCTGGGATACATTGTATCTCATAAGGTCATTAAAACCGATCCAAAGAAAGTAGAAGCAATACAAAATTATCCAATACCATGAACTCTACGTCAGGTTAGAGGATTTTTAGGTTTAACGGGATATTATAGGAAATTTATAGAAGGTTACGCTAAAATAGCAAAACCAATTACAAAATATTTACAAGGGGAAAATGGTAAAATCTCCCAATTTAAATCAAAAAAAAACTATTGTCAATCTAGACCAAGAGGCAATAGCTGCTTGCGAAAAACTAAAGGGATTGTTGTGTCGGCAGATAGAATTGATACAACCAGATTTTACAAAAAAATTTGTTCTAACAACAGATGCATCAAATGTAGCCGTAGGAGCTGTGTTATCTCAAGAGGGGAGACCAGTGACTTTTATTTCAAAAACATTAACCACGACTGAAAAAAACTATGCGACAAATGAAAAGGAATTATTTGCCATTGTGTGGGCATTGAAGAATTTACGAAATTACCTTTATTCGGTGAGAGATTTGGAGATTCACACCGACCATCAACCATTATCATTTACAATTTCTGAAAGAAATCCAAATATCAAAATGAAAAGATGGAGGGCATTTATTGAGGAGTTTTCCCCAAAAATTATTTATAAACCAGGTGCAATAAATGTAGTTGCAGATGCTTTATCCCGGCAAATTTTAAATAATGTAACAGAATCGGAAAATGATGAAAGTAACTCAAGCGACTCTTTAACTAATACACAACATTCTGCAGAAAGTAGTGATGAATGTCAAATTGCTGCAACAAAAAAACCATTAAATCATTTCAGACAGCAAATCCTTATTGATAAGGGTGCTAGAATTACAGCCTTAGAAGCCATATTTCCATTTAATAACAAACGCTTTTTGATCGAATATGATCAACCTGAAAATATTCCTTCGGTTTTGACAGAATATTTGAACCCAAAATTGGTTACCGCAATTTACTGCACACTAGAGGTGCTTTATGGAATTAAACATGTCTTAAGAGAAACTTACCCATCGACAAAATTTATGCATTCTAGATCTTTCCCTAATGATATTACTAATAGGGAGGACCAAGCGGCTATTATAGAACAAACTCATAATCGCGCACACCGCAATTATAGAGAAAACTTAAAACAAATCAAAGATCAGTACTATTGGCCCGAAATGTATAAGCAATTTAAACAATATTCAAGAAATTGCGAAGTATGTAACAGGAATAAATACGATAGGCATCCGAAAAAGATTCCAATTGGGGAAGTTCCAATACCGGAAAGAGAGGGAGAACAAGTTCATATTGATATTTTTTATGCTCAACATTTGAAATTTATTACTTGCATTGATGCATATTCTAAATATTTGGTAGTAAAGCAAATTGAAGATAAAATTAATTTTGAGGAAAAAGTAATGGAAGTTATCCAAAGTTTTCCTGAGTTAAAGGAAATAACGGTTGATAATGAACCTGGGTTTATTACAATGCAGTTTAAATCTTTAATGCAAAGATTAGGAATAAGAATTATTTTTTGTAGTCCAGGTCATAGCACAACTAATGGACAAGTTGAAAGAGTGCATTCGACCGTAATAGAAATCGCGCGTTGCATTAAACACGAATATAATTTAATAAGTTTTGCTGAGTCGATATATCGTGCTGTGCATCAATACAATAAAATGATTCACTCAGTAATAGAAGAAAAACCATTTCAAATACTTTTTAATAAAATGCCACTTGATGCAGTTCGGTCAAAGCTTTTGACTGCGCAAAATAAAATGTTAGATAGGGAAAATAGAAACAGGGTTAGTAAAACATACCAACGTGGCGATGTTATATATGAAAAGATTATAGGGGAGAGAAATAAGCTAAAACCTAGATTTAAAAAGCAAGTAGTAAAGGAAGATTTAGGAAATAAAGTTAGAATCAATTATAGGAATAGAATAGTACATAAAGATAACATTAAATCTTAACTTTAATTACAGGAAATGGAGTTAATCATATTTCTGGCATTAATTACTATAGTAGGGACGGATATAATCGATTATACAAGAGAAGATTATGTATTAATAGAAGATGGAGACGTAGCATTATACAACGACTTTGGTGACCTTTTCCATGTTACAAATTTAACTTATTTTTCCGAAATATTACTACTAGATCAGGAGGATTACAACAAAAATTTTGGTTATGATAATGTTAGGGAAATTGACATACGTGACGAGTTTCATATCAATATGGACCCAGAAATAGAGCTAATACAGACGTTGTTAGGGCAATTAAAAAAACGGAGAGACGTTTAAAAAGAGGAATTAATGAATTAGGGACTTTATGGAAGGGGATAGCCGGTACCCCGGATCACGACGATTTAGTTTTGGTAAATAATAAATTAAACGAGTTAATTTTAAATAACAATAAACAAGTTATGACAAATTCAGAAGTATTTAAAGTTATTTCTCAATTATCAGAGACAATAAAAAACGCAAATAAAAATGATCATGCTACACAACTAAGGAAACGTAGGAATAAATTTTTACTAAATGAATTACAGAATATTATTCATACAATAACTTTAGGAAAATTAGGAATTTTGAATCCAGCAATTTTACATTTAGATGAAATTAGAGACATTATTGCAAACGAACATGGACGATTGAGTGTGACAGATTTAATAGATATTTCTAATTTTAAAATATTACAGAATAAAGATTTAATAGTTATTTATATTAGGTATCTAAAAATTTTTTTAGATTGTAAATTTTACGAAGTAAGAGCAATAGCTAAGCAAGATGGTAAGTTATTTATCGAAAAAGAGATTGCAAAATGTGAGAATCAATATGTTAATGTTAAAAATTGTAAGAAAGAAATAGTGAATGTATATTGTGAAATAAAATCTTCAAATTCTTGTTTAGTGGATATTTTGTTAGGAAAATCGACTAGATGTATAAAAATTAAAGAGAGGAATAAAGAAATTGATGTAATAAAAGATGGTGTTATTTTAGTTTCAGGAAATCATACTGTTGACAATCATAATGTAAATGGAATTTATCTCGTAACTTTTAAAAATCAGTCAAAAATTGACAATGTAACTTATGAGGACACAGATGCAAAAATATGGAAATATGTAAAAAATAATAAATTCAGTAACTTTGAAATTGTTAAATATATAGAATCTGAAGACTTAAATTTAAAATTTGAAAATATAAGCTTTATTGATGTCATAAAAGGTGAAATAAAATCAAAACCCATATTTTGGATAGGTTTAATAATAGTAACAGTTATATTTATGATAATAGTATTAGTCAAAGCTGCTAGTCAATACAAAATATTTAAGCAAAGAAAACAAACTGAAATTAATGAAAAGATATTTAAAAACTTGAGTTCTCAAATTGAAATATTAACTAATTCACTGAATGAAACAGGGACGTTTCATCTGAAGAAAGGGGGGAGTTAAGGAACATGACTCCACTCAAATCAGGTGGCAAATATAAACAAATTGTTTAAACATTGCTATTTGATTTATTTACAGAATCTGTTGTAACATTCCATTCCCACATACTGACATTGCGTTAGCCAGCTGATGCAATGCCAGGAGTAAAATTACTAAGGTATCGTATTAAGATAAACATCCTATTCAATATTCCTATTGTAAACTATTTATAAGTTATAAATAAGAGTAAAATGTAAAGCTTAGTCAGTTTTTGAGCAGCATTGAAATAAAATGCAAGAGTTTTTTTAAAAACTCAATTAACCCAACATAAACTTTAATTTACACAGCAAAAGTAGGTCAACAAGGAAAAGAATTTATGTGTATATGAAAACAAATGGTATGTATGTAAGTGCAAATGTACGTTTGTGACGTTTTTCATGCATGCACATATGTTCGTTGCAATCTGTTTTTATTTTTCTGCTTTGCTAATTCCTGTTCTATTTTTGCAAGAGCAGGAATCTGTACTAACACATGTACATACAACTAAACAGGTGTATATTGATAAATTTTTATATTTCACTCAAAACACTCACCAAGTTACTCTCCTTATCCAACGGCGCCGCTGCAGTTGAGTAGCTTAGCTGAAAACGCTGAAAAGAGAGACTCCTATCATGCATACAATTCTATAGGCCACCCCACGTTGGCCACCCGTACTCACTCAGCCAAGATCACTCGCTAGCAATCTTTTAGTAATGAGTGCTTTAGTAGTATCAAATCTACCAGCGTGAACATCAAGTGCGAGATAAAAAAAAAATGTGTCTTCTACCCAAAAAAAATGCCTTTGGTGCGGAAGGCACGCTAAAATTACTAATCTCGGGTTTCTGAGGCTAAAAGAAGTTATATTGGGAATGATGTTGCCAATAACCCTAAAGAGTAAGTGTAAAACCAAAATATCTAAAAAAAAAATACATATAAAATGGCAAAAATTTTAAAGTTCCAATTTGGTGCTACCAGAGGTAGCAAAAACCATGTGTAAAAGAAAAATGTGTATATGATAGAAGACGGAGACATGAAAATACACGAAAAATTTAAATGTCAAACTGAAGTGGAAAAATTAAAGAAATGACGAGACGAAACGAAAAAAAATTATGGAGGCAAAAGTGCCACCATTAACTCCTGAAATATGGAGTTAAAGTAACACTCAGACGTTATATGCGCGAAAAGGAAATGCTTGACCCCGGAGATATGATGCCCCTTTTGCCCGTTCCCTGTAAAAATTATGACCCTTATACCAATATTTAAATAAACTTAATAATATATCCAAAATATACGAATTTCAAAATACAGCTAGATGTGTTGTCTGCAAAGCTCATCCCTCCGCCGGTGTTTGTTGTTGTGTTTTTTTTTTTTTTTTTTTTTTTTTTGTGGGTGGTGTAGCGGCTGTTGTTGTTGCGGTCCAGTGCCGCCGGTGAAAATTGCGATACTCACAGTTGCCAATTTCTTGTGGTTGTTGTTGAGGTGTGCGCATGCAACAAATTAAATACAATGTAGTGTTTGTGGGTGTTTGTAGTACTTGTTGTTCGGCGGTGTATCGCCAATAAAAAATAGGCAATGGCTGTGGTTGTTGCTGGTGTAGCCCGACCAACAAAAAAATGTTGTCACAATGGTGTATCGAAGGTGTTGTTATTGGGTGTTTTGCCGTCGACTGAGAGGCCAAAAGGGTAGTGTTGTTGTAGTTGTTGTTGTGGTGACAATATAATGCCGATACCAAAACGCGTGGCCGCAGGTGGGAGTTGTTATTGCCAGTGGAAAAGGTGACGCAGTGGTTGTTGGCGTTGAGCCGCTGATGACCAAATAAGCGAATAACGATTTGTTGCTGGTGGAAGCAAATGGTGTGCCGTTTAAAAGAAATGCGTGTTGCGTTGTTGAGCGTTATGCCACCAATACAAAGCAAAATTCTGTTGTGGTTGTTGCGGCCGTATATTGTCAATAAAAAAAGTCCTGTAGTGGTTTATGTTGTGGAGTGCGCTACCAATTAAAACATAGTGTAGTGCGTGGTTGTTGTTGTTGCCGAGCGGTATGTAGTTAAAATTGACGTGCCCAGTGGTGCTTTCCAAAAGTGCCCTAGTAATATACAAAAAACGTTATTCTTCAAGAATTCCTAGTGTGCAAAACTGGTGATGTTGAGTCTATATCTTTGTCTGCATTATTAATATACACACTGACACACATATGTCTGTATGTGGGCGTGTATACATGCATGCAAGTTTGCTCTTGGCTTGCTTGGAAAATTGGCTATATAGCAGCCCGCTTCCCAGTGGGCATGCCAAGTTGGAGGAAAACAAAAAAGAAATCCAAGGGCAATTAAATCCATCAGACTTACCTGGTTTTAGCAGTGGCGATAGCCTTTTTGGTCTAATTTATTTTTGCTGCAACGGTCAGGATCGGGAGCTAGCTGGCAAACCAGATTTGCCTGGTTCTAGCGGTCGCGAGACACTTTTCGCCGCGCACTACACAATTAAAAAGAAGCTACTTGGTTACAAAATTTAGCAAACCGGCTAGTACTTCGTTTTGAGGCGCGCACTAAAAACTTGGATTATTTAAAGATTTTAACAATTTTTTTTTTTTCTTTGTGTTAACCAGTTTCCTTTACACTCACTGGCACCGATAAAATAATACTTTGGCCCGTTGCCTAACGTTTTATAACTACCGCCGTGGTAAGGAACGTTACCCAGAAACGGAAAATTTTTACCATTACATGTCAACCTTTCTTTTCGGCTTTCCCGTATTTTCCATCTATACAATCATGCACTCATACATTCATACGCTTACCGCTCCACACAACGAACACCTACAAAGATACAATTGGTTCGTGCCTTGACCGCTCACACTGATGCATTCACACGCTCATAGCCTTGCACTAATACACCTCCACGTACATAACACAGAGCAAAACAAACACATAGGTGTATGGCATTCATCGATGCTGCTAAGTTATTAGCAGCATGGTGACATTTTATTTATTATCCCAGCATGATGCCAAGCGCAACATCTTACTTCCGCTGCAACATTGTGTTCATTATCGGTACAATGTTGTCAATGTTAATGTTATTATGTTAATGTTATGTTGATGGCAACATTGCGGCTAAGGCACGGACCTGGACACAAAACACATAAACACATAGACGCATATACACTCTGCCACTCAGTTAAGCCAGTATGGAGACAGGCTGTCGTTACATCCTCTCTTTTTAATGATAGAAGCAACTTTGTTAGTCTAAGGTTGTAAGACCTACACATAATCTTCGCCACTTTACAGCACCGCGCTTGAACCCACGCCTTTCCTGCTTGGTCGATCGTGTGCACCTCTCGCCTTTGCTTAATCTCGCCCAGTCTAATTGGGACATCTACGGAGCAAGCTTCAAGGAATGCGCCCTTTTTAGCTAATTCATCTGCTTTTTCGTTCCCATCTATTCCCATATGCCCTGGGACCCAATATAGATGTATGCTTTTCCCTGTCCCGATTCTCTCCAGAGGCTGCTTATACTCGTAACACGAATTTAGATGCTTCGTTATGCCAGATTATTTATGCCAGAGAATTTAAACACAATAGGGGGACTCATGAAAGCATATAAACTTATAAGGTGTAAAATTATATCCATTTACACACGCTGTTATATGAACGCACCTAGAAATACTCTTGATAAACTTGATTGTTTATCGGCTGTATTATTGCCAAACAAAAATTTTTTTGATTGTTATACAAATTAAAAAATGCCAAGATTAAGTGAAAAATCAAAACTAAAACGTCTTTACTAAGATATTCTTGTAAATGACTTGCTGATGAAAGAGATTTCTGATGAAAATGCCTGCGGTAATGTCTGCAAGGTTGCATTCCTTTGAGTTTACCGCGTTTACACAATGAAATGTGCGCGTAAATTTATACAAATTGTGTAAATGATTTTTCATACAAAATTTGACAGTTCGTTTACGCACTAGATAAATTTATACGTTTACACACTTTATAAGGCATTTATACGGTTACATGAGTCCCCCTAATGAGAAGGCGTTTTTGCTAGATTCCAACTTTTTTGCATGTGAACACGTCTTGCACTTCACCACACACAATCCAATTTCAATGTTAACCAGTTAACAGCAGACAATTCTCTGTCAACAGTTTCAGCTGGTGTATAAATTCTCTGGATTTTCTCTTAATATGATTTCTTTGTGGGAATATGGTATTTAGTAGGATTAATTAAATTTAAATTTTATTACTTGTAGAAATATATTTGCTTGTTTTATGATTTAATATGAATTTGAACTTAATTAATATAATAATAGCAATATATTTGCTTGTTTTATGTTGATGCAAATTTCAGAAATTTTGCTTATTTCTTTACAAACAAAAGGGGGACTCATGTAACCGTATAAATGCCTTATAAAGTGTGTAAACGTATAAATTTATCTAATGCGTAAACGAGCTGTCAAATTTTGTATAAAAATCATTTACACAATTTGTATAAATTTACGCGCACATTTCATTGTGTAAACGCGGTAAACTCAAAGTAATGCAACCTTGCAGACATTACAGCAGGCATTTTCATCAGAAATCTCCAACATCAGCAAGTAAAGGCACTTTAGTTTTGATTTTTCACTTAATCTTGGCATTTTTTAATTTGTATAACAATCAAAAAACTTTTGTTTGGCAATAATACAGCTGATAAACAATCAAGTTTATCAAGAGTATTACTAGGTGCGTTCATATAACCGCGTGTGTAAATGGATATAATTTTACACCTTATAAGTTTATATGCTATCATGAGTCCCCCTAAAAACCTATTCATATACCCCAAATATGCCCTTTCATGAAATGTATGTAAATTAATCATACATTTATGAATTATCCCATCCCTTTTTGTTAATAAATTAAAATGTTAGGAAAATGTATGCAAATTGAAATATGCATGCAAATAGTGTTTTGCCGACGGCATTTGCACACTTGGAATTTCTGTGCACACGAAATCCATTGTATATTTATAAAACGTTAATTTGCATAAAATGTATGCATATTAACCATGAAGTACGAATTATTAATAAATTGAAAAATTGAAATAAATAAAATATTTGATAACAATTGAATAAATAAAAAAATATTTAGTTATCATTTGGACTATGGGTGGGAGGGGAGGTACCTATAAAGAAATTTCCTAAACCATTTTATATGTGTTATTCAATACAATGATGTAAGTACCTATGTACTTGAATATTTTCAAAGGCAGGTTTGATAAGCCAAGTCAAACTTAAATACATTTGACCTGCCTCAAATCAACCCTTAAATATGTAAATAAGACCAACAATACACAAAAGACATGTGCCTGTTGATCAGATGTTGAGCATTGTATCATTGAATATATATGTATGAAAATACAAACCAAAGCAAAAAAGTACAAATGTACATACATATATACATATTCAATAATACTCCAATTAAAGGCAGACATGTATAAAAAGCTTGGTCGCTTTGATGCTGTGGCAGTGTCTTAAGTTATTAATAAAACAACTTGTCGCTTTCCGCGTTATGAAGCGACCAAATCAATTATGGCAATCCGCGTATACGGCCATGGATATGTAAATATCAATGCTCGTAGCAATTAGCCGACGAAATACAATAGGCACGAGCCAAATTATGTGTCGTCGGTGGTTAAAAGTGTTGCCGTTTATACGTTTAATAACTCACACCTAAAAGGGGAATTTATTATAAAAATAAAATAAACGAATTTATTGCTCTTTTGCGAAATAATGTTATATTTCTTCGCAAAATTACTTTAATTTATTTTGCCGCTCCCATATATTAATTTTTATCTATGAAAATAATGTAAAATTCTTACTTTGTACTGACATGTGATAAACAAGTCAGCATATACAGTATGACGTTACAGTGCGAATTCGGGCCAGAAACGGGTAAAACACCACTCTTATGTAGGAACTGCAACACAGTTGCTGCAAATTTGGCTGCGTGACTGCGCGAACAATTTTTCGGCAGAATATGATAGGGGTTTTCAAATAGCAAATAAAAATGTCCATAAGCTGTGACACTCGGCAATTCAGGATATGAGAAAATTATTTGCAATAATTTATATGAACAATGGATGGAAATTTTTAGATTATATTGCTAATATGTTAGTGGACATTTACTAGGCAATATCTGTGCATGTCTATTTGCATTTTTTACTACCATATTAGTACTTTCATACAGGCTTATAAATAGTTTGGTATTATTTCAAAGGAAAAGTGCGGGGTTATGAAAGTAGTTATGCTCGTCATAATGAATACCCCCAATATGCATCGAAGTTGGAATTTATAAAATCGCAAAAATTTGTCTTTTGACGATTTTATCAAATGCCATGTTGCCGAATTGCAAAATTCTATCATCAATTTGGACAACTTAAGAAGAAGAATTTATGAATGAACAAGTAAGGAAGGCTAAGTTCGGGTGTAACCGAACATTACATACTCAGTTGAGAGCTGTGGAGACAAAGTAAGGGAAATCACCATGTTGTAAAAGGAACCTAGGGTAACCCTGGAATTTGTTTGTATGACATGTGTATCAAATGGAAGGTATTAAAGAGTATTTTAAGAGGAAGTAGGCCATAGATCTATAGATGGACGCCATTTAGGGATATCGCCATAAAGGTGGACCAGGCCTGACTCGAGAATTTGTTTGTACTATTGGGTATCAAATGAAAGGTGTTAATGAGTATTTTAGAAGGGAGTGGGCCTTACTTCTATAGGTGGACGCCTTTTCGGAATATCGTTATAAAAGTGGACCTGGGTTGACTCTAGAATGCGTTTGTACAATATGGGTGTCAAACGAAAAGTGTAATAAGTGTTTTAAAAGGGAGTGGGCCTTTGTTCTATGGGTGGACGCCTTTTCGGGATATCGCCATACACGTGGACCAGGGGTGACTCTAGAATGCGTTTGTACAATATGGGTGTCAAACGAAAAGTGGAATAAGTGTTTTAAAAGGGAGTGGGCCTTTGTTCTATGGGTGGACGCCTTTTCGGGATATCGCCATAAACGTGGACCAGGGGTGACTCTAGAATGCGTTTATACAATATGGGTATCAAATGAAAGGTGCTAATGAGTATTTTAAAAGGGAGTGGGCCTTAGTTCTATAGGTGGACGCCTTTTCGAGATATCGCCATAAAGGTGGACCAGGGGTGACTCTAGAATTTCTTTGTACGATATGGGTATCAAATGAAAGGTGTTAATAAGTATTTTGAAAGGGCGTGGGTCTTAGTTCTATAGGTGGACGCCTTTTCGAGATATCGCCATAAACGTGGACCAGGGGTGACTCTAGAATTTGTTTGTACTATATGGGTATCAAATGAAAGGTGTTAATGAGTATTTTAGAAGGGAGTGGGCCTTAGTTCTATAGGTGGACGCCTTTTCGAGATATCGCCATAAACGTGGACCAGGGGTGACTCTAGAATGCGTTTGTACAATATGGGTGTCAAACGAAAAGTGTAATAAGTGTTTTAAAAGGGAGTGGGCCTTTGTTCTATGGGTGGACGCCTTTTCGGGATATCGCCATAAACGTGGACCAGGGGTGACTCTAGAATGCGTTTGTACAATATGGGTATCAAATGAAAGGTGCTAATGAGTATTTTAAAAGGGAGTGGGCCTTAGTTCTATAGGTGGACGCCTTTTCGAGATATCGCCATAAAGGTGGACCAGGGGTGACTCTAGAATTTGTTTGTACGATATGGGTATCAAATGAAAGGTGTTAATAAGTGTTTTAAAAAGGCGTGGGTCTTACTTCTATAGGTGGACGCCTTTTCGAGATATCGCCATAAAGTGGACCAGGGGTGACTCTAGAATTTGTTTGTACGATATGGGTATCAAATGAAAGTCGTTAATGAGTATTTTAAAAGGGCGTGGGTCTTAGTTCTATAGGTGGACGCCTTTTCGAGATATCGCCATAAAGGTGGACCAGGGGTGACACTAGAATTTGTTTGTACGATATGGGTATCAAATGAAAGGTGTTAATGAGTATTTTAAAAGGGAGTGGGCCTTAGTTCTATAGGTGGATGCCTTTTCGAGATATCGCCATAAAGGTGGGCCAAGGGTGACTCTAGAGTTTTTGTGTACGTTATGGGTATCAAATGAAAGGTGTTAATGAGTATTTTAAAAGGGAGTGGGCCTTAGTTCTATAGGTGGATGCCTTTTCGAAATATCGCCATAAAGGTGGGCCAAGGGTGACTCTAGAGTTTTTGTGTACGATATGGGTATCAAATGAAAGGTGTTAATGAGTATTTTAAAAGGGTGTGGGCCTTAGTTCTATAGGTGGATGCCTTTTCGAGATATCGCCATAAAGGTGGACCAGGGGTGACTCTAGAATTTGTTTGTACGATATGGGTATCAAATGAAAGGTGTTAATGAGTATTTTAAAAGGGCGCGGGCCTTAGTTCTATAGATGGACGCCCTTTCGAGATATCGACATAAAGGTGGACCAAGGGTGACTCTAGAATTTGTTTATACGATATGGGTATCAAATGAAAGGTGTTAAAGAGTATTTTAAAAGGGAGTGGGCCTTAGTTCTATAGGTGGATGCCTTTTCGAGATATCGCCATAAAGGTGGGCCAGGGGTGACTCTAGAATTTTTTTGTACGATATGGGTATCAAATGAAAGGTGTTAATGAGTATTTTAAAAAGGCGTGGGCCTTAGTTCTATAGGTGGACGCCTTTTCGAGATATCGACATAAAGGTGGACCAGGGGTGACTCTAGAATTTATTTGTACGATATGGGTATCAAATGAAAGGTATTAGTGAGTATTTTAAAAAGGAGTGGGCCTTAGTTCTATATGTGGACGCCTTTTCGAGATATCGCCATAAACGTGGACCAGGGGTGACTCTAGAATGTGTTTGTACGATATGGGTATCAAATTAAAGGCATTAATGAGGGTTTTAAAAGGGAGTGGCCCTTAGTTGTATATGTGGAGGCGTTTTCGAGATATCTACCAAAATGTGGACCAGGGTGATCCAGAACATCATCTGTCGGGTACCGCTAATTTATTTATATATGTAATACCACGTACAGTATTCCTTCCAAGATTCCAAGGGCTTTTGATTTCGCCCTGCAAAACTTTTTCATTGTCTTCTACTTAATATGGTAGGTGTCACACCCATTTTACCAAGTTTTTTTCTAAAGATATATTTTGCGTCAATAGACCAATACAATTACTTTGTTTCATCCCTTTTTTCGTATTTGGTATAGAATTATGGCATTTTTTCATTTTTCATAATTTTCGATATCGAAAAAGTGGGCGTGGTCATAGTCGGATTTCGGCCATTTTTTACACCAATACAAAGTGAGTTCAGATAAGTACCTGAACTGAGTTTAGTAAAGATATATCGATTTTTGCTCAAGTTATCGTGTTAACGGCCGAGCGGAAGGACAGACGGTCGACTATGTATAAAAACTGGGCGTGGCTTCAACCGATTTCGCCTTTTTCACAGAAAACAGTTATCGTCCTAGAAGCTAAGCCTCTACCAAATTTCACAAGGATTGGTTAATTTTTGTTCGACTTATGGCATTAAAAGCATCCTAGACAAATTAAATGAAAAAGGGCGGAGCCACGCCCATTTTGAAATTTTCTTTTATTTTTGTATTTTGTTGCACCATATCATTACTGGAGTTGAATGTGTGGCATAATTTACTTATATGCTGTAAAGATATTAACTTTTCTTTTAAAATTTAAATTTAAAAAAATTATTTTTTAAAAAGTGGGCGTGGTCGTTTTCCGATTTTGCTAATTTTTATTAAGCAGACATAAAGTAATAAGAGTAACGTTCCTGCCAAATTTCATCATGATATCTTCAACGACTGCCAAATTACAGCTTGCAAAACTTCTAAATTACCTTCGTTTAAAAGTGGGCGGTGCCACGCCCATTGTCCACAATTTTACTAGTTTTCTATTCCGCATCATAAGCTCAACTCTCCCACCAAGTTTCATCGCTTAATGCGTATTTGGTAATGAATTATCGCACTTTTTCAATTTTTCGAAATTTTCGATATCGAAAAAGTGGGCGTGGTTATTGTCCGATATCGTTCATTTTAAATAGCGATCTGAAATGAGCGCCCAGGAACCTACACACCAAATTTCATCAAGATACCTCAAAATTTACTCAAGTTATCGTGTTAACGGACGGACGGACGGACGGACGGACGGACATGGCTCAATCGAATTTTTTTTCGATACTGATGATTTTGATATATGGAAGTCTATATCTATCTCGATTCCTTTATACCTGTACAACCAACCGTTATGCAATCAAAGTTAATATACTCTGTGAGCTCTGCTCAACTGAGTATAAAAATCAAGAGGAAGCTAGTTTTCAGAATTTTGTGATTTACATACAAAACATGAGCATATATATGTAAATAGGTATGTGTGCTTGTGCGTATGGTTGGATGGTTTAAAGTGAATTTTGTTTTCTTTGTCAACATGCGAATATAAAAATATTTCTTAGCTTACATATGAACATAGATTTGTACATATGCTTGTGCGTAAGAATAATTTTTGTTGGAAGTGGTTGATTGAAACAGTTTGTCTTTTATTTGAACATGTGAATGTACAAACAGAGAATTTAAACACCGGAAGGAGTCACAATCGTTTCCTACGCCGATGACTGCACAATAATGGCCACAGGCCCAGGCCCAAAGATCGATGCGCTATGCAATTAATTAAACGGCTACCTCCCTGATCTCTCCAATTTTTTCGCCTCGCGAAACCTGGCATTATCACCGACTAAATCTTCCGCGACCTTATTTACAACATGGACGTCCCAAATGTCGACCATTTTGAACATCCACGTCGATGGCACTACGCTACCGACTGTCCTACACCCCAAAATCTTGGGTGTGACGTTTGATCAGGATCTACATTTTGGTGAGCACGCAGCCGCAAATGTTCCGAGAATTCAGAGCCGTAACAAAATCCTCAAATCCGTCGCTGACCGTACCTGGGGAAAAGATAAAGAAACGCTCATAACTACATACAAAGCAATTAGCCAGCCGATTACGTGCTACGCGTCACCCATATGGTCGCCAAGCCTAAAAATTACCCACTGGAAGAAACTACAGGCCTGCCAAAATACGGCTCTTAGAATCGCCACGGGCTGTCTTCTTATGTCCCCAGAACACCATCTGCATAATGAGGCGAGAATACTCCCCATCAGGGAGAGAAATGAGATGCTGACCAAACAGTTCCTGTTGAATACCCAGAAACCTGGGCATCCCAACAGACATCTGATTGATGAACCAGCACCGCCTAGGGGCTTAAGGAGTCATCTCCGTAAGCATTTTGAGGAAATACGGCACCTGAGAACCTAGCCGTATGAAGCGAAAAAACACAAGCAGGTCCTTGGTGAACTCCATAAACAGGCGTCGGACCTTTATGCCGGGAATTGCCCGGTGAATCCAGTACTTAAAGAAAAGTATCCAAAACTCGCGGAAGAGGAACGCATACTCCCCAGGGAAACGCGTGTCACTCTTGCTCAACTTCGTTCTGGATACTGTAACAGGTTAAACTCTTACCTATCCAGAATCAACCCCGACATAAAAAATGTATGCCCCGCTTGCAATGTGTCCCCACATGACACCAACCATCTCTTTAATTGTAATGTGGAACCACCGACTCTAACACCCCTTTCCTTATGGTCCACCCCTGTTGAAACGGCAAGTTTCCTTGGACTTCCGTTAGAGGATATTGATGACAATTTGTGATCGGTCGCGGTTATTAGGTGCGAGCATTGCTACAACAACAACAACAGGGAAGATTTCAGGATAATGAGTAGTAAGATGAAACACAGGTACAACAAGGAAAATAATTCGGAAGGTTTCCGAGAGGGAGATTTGGTACTGCTATACAACCCTCACCGGCGGAAAGGTTTTCCATCCAAGTTTCGGTGCAGTTGGGAAGGCCCGTACAAAGTTGTGAAGAAGATCAGTGATTCCATCTACCGCATACAAACCACTGGGAAACCACGGAGTAGAAGAGTGGTACATTTGGAGATGCTAGCGGCGTTTAGACCGGGAGATTTGTGTGATAGGGACGATCAGACTTAGGTGGAGGGCAGTGTGACGAATATGAGTGACACTAAGTGATACTCACATCCCTAGTCTGATGCTAAGTAAATGAAGTCACAACAACAGTAAAGCAGACAGTCACTTGTATCTACATAAACGAATAAAACATTATGTCTACACATATGTACGTACACGCAGCAGAGAAGAGATGCATAAACACATGCAGATATCTTATCTGAGATACTCCCAAATGTATGCAATTGGAATTGTTGAAGTGTCGCTCACAAATTCACGCATATGAGAAGCTTTATACGTGCATCTGTAGTTATAATTATATGGCGGTAACAAAGAAAGTTCTGGAAGCGCCTAGAAGATGCCACGAGGAAATCACAGGCTATAAAAGCACCAGCGGTAGAGGCTCTATGATCAGTTTTTGATTAAGCACGCAATCTGTCGGGCAATAGTAGAGTTTCATTTAGGCCAAGCATGCTTAACCAACAAACCGATATCATTTCGTTACGATAATCAACGTTAATAAACGAAACAAATTCATTTCGTTTCGTTTATTAACGTTAATTATCGTAACGAAATGATATCGGTTCCTCGGTTAAGCATGCCTGATTTAAGCTATCAGTCAGTTTGGTTATTAAGCCAGCTAGTTGCAAAGTATAAGTGTTATTGTGAAGTACTTTAATAAAGGCCATTTTTCCATTATTCAATATTGGAGTTATTTATTCAACAGTTAGTGATTGGTTGATTGAAACAGTTTGTCTTTTATTTAACATGTGAATGTACAAACATTTGTTAGCTTATGTATGGATATATTGGTATCAATGAAGTGGGTGGGAAATGGGGGTGTAGGCTGATCTTTAAGTTTAGGAATATATGTGTGTACATACATATATACCAATCTAGGTTTGTTTATACCCACTCACAATTTAGGTGATTAAATTTTCAATTTCCCTACATATCAATATAATTTGATTACTCTTTCTGACAAAATAATGAGTTACCATACAATTGAACAAAAGAAATAATCAAATATGAATACTTTAGATGATCAAACACTGAATATATTTTTTCAACCACATTTTGGAATCATATTTGAATCAAATGTGTTTACTTTAGGAGATCAAAAATTTATAATAATTTTTAATTCAGCTTTCTGAATCTTTTCTGACTATATTTGTTGACTGAATAATGTATTTTATACTTGTCAAAATATTTCTTTACATCGGAGCTGCTCAACCCCTATACACTTGTAGCACTTTTGTTTTTGTTTTGCCCTGAATCATAGGCACAGATGCAAATTCACACTTTGAATATAAAAAAAAACAAGTAAGGACAGGACTGTCTTCGGCTGTGCCTTCCAACTATCATAATTTATTTACAAAAAATCAGAGAATTAAATTTGCAATATACTTGCTCTGGTCAGAGAATTTTTTGGTAACAGACGAACAGAGAAAATCGTTAAGAGAATTGGTTAAAGTAATTTAAATTGGACTGTAGCACACTGTTGAAGTAGTGGAAGTAATGAAAATGTTTACATGACCACATAAGGCGCTCTACTTGATTTCGAATAGTTTATAAACTCATTAATACACAAATTTTCAAACCATCTCCAAATGTTTTCTGTATTGGTTCAAACACAAAACGTGTTCTAATACGTCGGTCGCTATTGTCGTGTAAACATGGTATAAGAAAATTAAAAAAAACGTCTTATTTCATAAATGGTTTGAACTACTTATAAATTTTATTCGAAAACGCCATATCTCAGAATTTGTTTCATATGAAAATGTATTGCATTCGCGCTCAGATAAGGTTTATCGAAACAAATTCTGAGCGTTTTTAAAACAAATTCTCTGATATGTTTTTGAATAAAATTTATAAGTAGTAGTAGTTCAAACCATTTATGAAATAAGACGTTTTTTTTAATTTTCTGATACCATGTTTACACGACAATAGCGACCGACGTATTAGAACACGCTTTGTGTTTGAACCAATACAGAAAACATTTGGAGATGGTTTGAAAATTTGTGTATTAATGAGTTTATAAACTATTCGAAATCAAGTAGAGCGCCTTATGTGGTCATGTAAACATTTTCAGTACTTCCACTACTTCAACAGTGTGCTACAGTCCAATTTAGATTACTTCAACTTACACATCTGTATATTTTACTTGCGAGCCAAACATATGTTTAATTATTAGAGTAATATCGATTAAGTTTTTTGGACTTTATGGAATTTGTTGGACTGAATACCTTTTTCTTAAGCTTAGTTTTACTTTCAAAAAATTTGAGTCAAATTTTTAATACTTGCGATGAACATAAAACTGTGAAGAGAAAATTAGCAGTGTCAATTTTCAACAAATTTCGTCACTTAAATACTTTTTTTTTTATTTCCGATATTTCAAGAAAAAGCTTCTATGAACTTTGCAAACCCATCTCAAAAACGTTTTCAAAAATTGGAGAAAATGTTACCTAAATTTGAACTTTTTATTTGGGGTTCTTAAAACTTTTTTGAGCCCAGTCAATTTTAGTAGAACAAAGTACAATTTTTATTTCGCATTGATTTTTGAGTATTTTTTACCGAAAAGTCTTTCAGATTTTCTTTCATAAAAAACTGTTTCACAATTTGTATAGAAGAAAATCTCAAACACCATCAAAAATCAACGAGAATTTTTGGAGACCTATAGCATGCATGTCCTTTGTTATACTAAAATTGATTTTGCTACAAACTCCAAATAGAACCATAAATAAGAAGTTCAAAATTTCGGTAAATTTTTACCTTTTCGAAAAAGCTTTAGATGTTGTTTTTCATAGCTTCAGTTAAAAAAAATCATGGAAGTTTTTTCGTGAAGTATCGGAAATAAAAGAAGGATTTAAGTGACGAAATTTATTAAGAATTGAGACTGCTATTTTTCTGTTCGCAGGTGTAAGTTCCTTATTAAAATGTTTGATGTTTATTAATCTTAAAAACGTTTGCATAAAACACTACCTTTCCTTTTAAATTGATTTATATGTTAGGAAATTGAAGTACAAATTAATTTTAATTTCTACTAGAAGTATGATATGTTTAAACGGTTGTTTTTTTTATGAAATTGGTGGTTTTAAAAAAATTTTAAACAGATAGAATCTGTAAATTGCTTTATATTTTATGAAATTGAAGAACGAATTATTTCAAAAAATTACTAAATGTATGAAATGTTTATGCTGTTATGTTATGTTGTTATGAAAGAAAGTGAATAAAATGAGTGAAAAGTTGGCTTAAAGTTTTAGCTTTTTTTTTTGTTTAAAAACACATTTTATTTAGCTTTTTTGGTGAATCAGGTGAAACAATATAAAAGTATTTTTAATAACAGCGCATAACCATACAGAGGAGCCGTTTCTTTGTAGAGTGTCAGAAGTACATTTTTCTATGTATTATTTAGATTGATTATTAACTACCGGTAGAGGTAGGTTACTCTATGTAGAGTTCAGTCTGGATTATAAACATGTTCAATTTTACGATTATTTTATTATCAACTGGACTCATATGTCAGTATTATTATTAACAAAAAAACTAAAAAAGAAATTTCATATTTTTAAAAATAAATTAAATTTTTTCGAATACGGTTTTAAGAATGCTTGCTTGAAAGGAAATAACTGTAGCTTACCAAAATTGCAATAAGTTCAATGATTTCGAAAATGTACTTATGCCAATTTCAATAAACGGTTCAAATATTGTATCCACATTAGAGATGTGCGCCTCCGATAAACGCCGCCGCCGTGGTGTGATGGTAGTGTGCTCCGCTTACCACACCGTATGCCCTGGGTTCACACCCCGGGCAAAGCAACATCAAAATTTTAGAAATAAGGTTTTTCAATTAGAAGAATATTTTCGTAAGCGGAGTCGGCCCTCGGCAGTGTTTGGCAAGCACTCCGGGTGTATTTCTGCCATGAAAAGCTCTCAGTGAAAATCTCATCTGCCTTGCAGATGCCGTTCGGAGTCGGCATAAAGCACGTAGGTCCCGTCCGTCCAATTTGTAGGGAAAATCAAGAGGAGCACGACGCAAATTGGAAGAGAAGCTCGGCCTTAGATCTCTTCGGAGGTTATCGCGCCTTACATTTATTTTTTTTTTATTTTTTTAAGTGTAATAGGCGGTTACTTGGGAGTAAAGCCAAGTCTTTGTAAATAAAAATAAAAATATGTTTTCAAAGTGGTTTGTTGTAGTTCCTGCAGTACCATAAACCCTTTGTCCATTTTCTAAGTGAACAGATAGACGTACAACCGTTAGGAATTGCTCATGGAGCGAAAATCCCAGTAATTTCCAAATACATTCTGATGTGCTTAAATATCTGCCATTCAAAAAATTTTACACTTCGTCCTTATTATCTTGAACGGAAAATGTCGCTGCGTCGCTAACTTTGTTGACATACTTACAAATATATTTTATTGCTTGCACTGAATGACAGTACTCTACATTTATGTGAGCGAAGAAACATCTGGAAAGAACGGGGCAATATGGGTATAGCCACCGTCCGCTGCAGACCTTCGTCTATATTTTGGATATCCATCTTCCCGGTCTGCGTGTGTGCTGGAGCTCGCGTGGGTATCGTTTTGAGCATCGTCCATTCAACATGCATGGCGGTGATAAATTATTAACACCACATGGGCCGTGGATCATATTTTTAGTAATTATATCGTCTTTATTTGGAATTTCCGCTGATATAATGCGACCCATGTCATCGGGAAGAATTTTATCTATAATATGCGCCTGAGGTAAACCTCGCTTTTGCCATTCAAGAGTAAACATATGGCATCTAACTTTTCCAAAAATATCTTGTTTTGTAATTAAACTCATGAGTTGGTGTAGTTTGATATGGAATACTCTTGACACAATGTCATGGCGCTCAGTTGGTCGTTGATTAGGAAACAATTCGTTTTAGATTTCAGTCCACTCTGGATTGCATGCGAATGTTATAAATAAGTCAGGCCTTCCATAATGACGGACATATAAGAGAGCGTCTTGCTTACGTTCATGCAAATATCGAGGAGATCCAGTAAATGAAGACGGCAAAATTACTAACGGACCAATATTTTCAGGATTGCAATCCTCGTTAACAGCATCCCTTAGATGTATATACGGGTAACTATTTGTATGAAACGTCTTTTGGTGTTCTCTTACAAAATTGAACTTTTTGGTCATCAGTTTAGCAGCCATGTCCACACAGTCTCGGCTAAAGAGATGTCCATATCTATGAAGCACATTAAAGCTATTTTCTCTAATCATAATTTTATATGTATAAAATTGCATACATGAAACTATTTTTTGTTGGTTAGGTGCCCCACTGCTTGGAGAAGTTTGCGGAAAATTTTGCTGTAACCATCCTCACCATATAAAAATATGATAGGGTATTGCAAGGGGTAATATGAAGGATGAATTTCTGACATACGATGAATAGTGTTATCGAGGGACTGGAGCACAATATGGCGGGGACCAGCATTTTCGAAATATATATCGACCTCGTCTGTAGTCGGGGCATTATATCGACCACGGTGTTCATTAACAGGGCGTTTGCCGGCATGGATTACAACCCCATAGTTATTCGAATTAGATGGCATACGCTCTATTGAAGTCATAAAACTTCGAACATACACATTATTTTCAAGCAGAACTTCTTGAAATAATTGCAAAATATCTCTTTGAAGAGTTGGGGCTCATTTTGGCACAACGTAAGCTGCTCTTCTTGGGAAGAAAAATATATTCGTAAACATTTTGGAACCATATTGGGCGGTGGTAATAAACTTCCAATAATATGCCATGGATTTTTTTTAGGCAATGTTTTGCAGCATACAATCATAAATGCAATGACGTTTGAAAAATTCATACATACTGTGACGAATATGAGTGACACTAAGTGATACTCACATCCCTAGTCTAATGCTAAGTAAATGAAGTCCCAACAACAATAAAGCACACAGTCACTTGTATCTACATATACGAATAAAACATTATGTCTACACATACGTACGTACACGCAGCAGAGAAGGGATGCACAAACACATGCAGATATCTTATCTGAGATGCTCCCAAATGTATGCAATTGTAATTGTTGAAGTGTCGCTCACAAATACACGCATATGAGAAGCTATATGCGTGCATCTGTAGTTATAATTATATGGCGGTAACTAAGTAAATTCTCGAAACGCCTAGAAGATGCCACGAGGAAATCACAGAGTATAAAAGCACCAGCGGTAGAGGCGCTATGATCAGTTTTTGATTAAGCACGCAATTTGTCGGGCAACAGTAGAGTTTCATTTAAGCTATCAGTAAGTTTGGTTATTAAGCCAGCTAGTTGTAAAGTATAAGTATTATTGTGAAATACTTTAATAAAGGCCATTTTTCCATTATTCAATATTGGAGTTATTTATTCAACAGTTTAGTGATTCGAACTTAGCAAAAGGGCAAATAAGAGGATTTGCAGTAAATTCGTTACAATACGTTTCTTGATTTGCGCGCGCTAGCTTCCATATGTATGTACATATGTATAATGTACATTGTACACACATCAGCTCGTTGCGAGCAAAAAACTCGTCCATTTGCCAAGAGCGAAATGACGCACTCTTTTTGGCTGTGAGTATATGTGTCTCTTCACAAACACAAAGTTGTTTGTGTTGGCCGGCTGTAGTTGGGATTTTGATATCGAAAAGTTTTATGCTAGCATTATTCGGAGGTTTTCATCAATTTTATCCCTAAAAGGGCATTAGTTTGTGAAAATGGAAAAAATAAAAAGCGCAGGGTGTTTATTTGCGCCAATACTTTCTTTTTAAAAAAATTCAGAAAAATCGGTTTGGTAATTCTTGAGATTAGCCGTTCCAAATATTTCCCAAGTTTTCTTGTCTGAAAATAATGTCGTCCTCTTCTCGGCTCTCTCTCGTTAGCTTCACAAAATAATTCCCACTGAATAGGAAACGGGGTATCTTTAACTACAACCTCAGCCATTGCGCAAAACTCTGGTTGACCCAGTTCAAAAGTTAGATGGTAACATTTTTACCTGAAAATAAAACGCCTTTAGATAGCAAGACGCTCATACAGCTCAGTATTTGTAAAGAGAGAACTTCACTTTCAGTTGGTCGTGTCTAAATCCAGGAAGACATAACAAAAATAATTTATGGTCATAAGGTTAAACGGAAATATCTGGTCAAATATAAGTCAAACTGAATGGCAAAATAAGGAGTTGCATAGAAGTCCTTATCGCACTCAATTATATAAAGACCTTTATACTTTTGGATAGCTTAAGCTTACTTGAAGTCTAAAGTTACGCGCCTGATGAATGACATAATATTAGCATTTCATCATTACGTAATAAACCAGAAAGGTGAACTCAATATTACAAAATGAATTCGCATTTGACACATAAATTTAAGTGTTGCTTCTTGACTATCTGCAGCATAACGCCTTAGGTCTCTAGTTCCTTTTGTGAGAGGGTTTATTTTCTTTTCCTGACAGGCAATGGACAAGTTGTAGTCAACGAACCTGAATGACTGGATCTTCAGAGCACGACATTGTCCAGAACCAAGTGAGATGTTTGACGATCTGGAATAATATCATGAAGTTGACGATGAGTACCTGGGTGGCTTGTAATAAGAACGATCTTGACAGTGTATGGTCCCGAGACCCAACATTTATATATGTAAACCAAACGTTGAGGTAGACTCATTGGGCAGAAAGAGGTGGCTGGTGTCACAATATATAAAGGGCAGAGGTTTTACAGCAACGATCCTTGAACAAATGTGGGCTTATAGATTAACCCAGTGGCAAACAAAACTTTGGCTTATCAGAACTTTATTTTAAACGACTCCAGCTTACTCCGAAAACGTTTAGGCAACCATTAAACACTCCCAGCCGTATGATCAAAACCAACAGACATTGTTCGGACTTTCTCTATCTATCTACCTGCCTTTTTTCTGTCTAGCACTCTCTTATTTCCTCTTCCCTCTGCATTTTCTAGCTTACCTTAATCGGCTCATTAAATATCCCTATCCATTACATTCTTCCGTAAACCTTCCCGTTTTTCCTCTTACACCATGCTCTTATTCTTTGTTTTCTCTTTTCTTTTCTTATATGTCCCCGATTCCAATGTGTGTTTGGCTTTTTTCCACACATTGAATTATAAAGATAGTAAAAAAGTAGCAAAATGGTACCAAAAATTTTCCCTCCTTACAACTTTAAAAATCAAGACCGGATTATGAGGGCCGTCAAATTTTTGTTGTTGTGCTAATGACTTCACCTGTCTGGTTTAACTGCGTCATGGGCAGAAAGTATTTTTTTATTATTGTAAGCCCGCTTGCTTAAGTTTGCGAACGGTATTTTGTTGGCATACTGTACCAATTACCTACACCGAAAGAAATAACGCCCGTAAAGACAGCAAATCAGGTTTGTTGTTCTTGTACTAACAGTTATTCAGTAAAATTTATTGCATAAAGATTAATTCAACGGAAATTTTTTTGTCAAGAGTACAATTTTATATAGTCATTTCAACTAAAAGAAAAACTGTTGGTCTAAAGTTAACAATATTCTGTAAAAGTTACAGATTCTCAATCAAAGAAATGATTTGCTTGGTTATTTCAACAGCGAAGAACTGCCAATACTATGGAAATGCATCAGCTAATTTTAAAGAGAAACTTACGCTCACGGCGTTCACTACTTTCTTCTTATGAGTCTCGTGACAGTCACTGTTATATTTAAACAAGCTTAAATTAAAGGACATATATATCAAATACATAAACAAATATGTAGATGATATATTCGCTATAATTAAAACTAAGGACGTGGAAGAAATACTTAAAACACTAAATAAACAACATACCAAAATAAAATTTACAGTAGAGAAAGAGAAAAACAACAAGTTGCCCTTCCTAGATATCGAAGTTATAAAATCGAACCAAACCCTAAAAACTAATTGGTATGCTAAAGCCGTATCATCATCTAGAATAATAAACTACCTACCATTCAAATAACCCATGATTGCAAAAAAAAGAACACGGTCATAAGCTTTATAAAGAAAATCTACAATTTATGTGAACAGGAGTTCATGACCACAAATTTTAAAAAAATTAAAAATATTTTATATAAGAATGGCTCCCCTAATACATTAATAGACGCATGGATAACAACAACAATTAGTCAAACCAACTGTGCGCAAAGCATCACTGAACAAAAGAATGTAAAAGAAAAGCAAATATATGCAGGCGTCAATTACATACCAGGATTAACGGACAACAAAACATTGTATAGCATCACACGCAACAACAATATAAAATTTGCGCATAAACCAAATCGAACTTTGAACACAATCTTTACACAAACAAAAGACAAAATCGACAAAGAACAACAACATAATGTGGTATACGAAATAAAATGTAATGGGAGCGCAGGAGAAACTTGCAATCAAATATACATTGGAACGACGAAGCGATCGCTAAAGCGCCAAATACACGACACGAACATTTCCGCGAACATTCCGCAATCTTGTTCGCAGCTTTGGCCATACACCATACGAACTTTTGGCCGAACATTAGTTCTCTTTCAGACAGCGATGAATACGGACAACAATTGTGCTGCAGCAATATTGCTCGCTGTGGCAATTAAGCGTAAAAAAAGAGAGAAGATCGCAAAAAAAGAATTTGGTGCAAAGAATGGTTTAATGTTCGTATGAGCAAGGCAACATTTGACCAACTTTTACAAAAAATTTTGCCATAGTCATTATTCTTTTTAATTCTATTACAATAATCTTTGCTTTTTACTTGCCACAATGATGGCAAAGATTTATACATTTCAATAAATTCACTCAGAAATTTTTTATTGTCCATTTTACTTTTCCGCGAACGTCTGTTCCGTTCAGAAATTACTACGATTATGAGCTATTTCGCCATACACGCACGAACAGTTCGCGCAAATGTGCGCCAAAAATTAAAATATTTTGATTTTTGGCGAACATTTGCGCGAACTGGAAAACACCACCATACACGACAGAAAAGGTCGCAGAAACATGACATAACGGGAATGTTCGCGGAAATGTTCGTGTCGTGTATTTGGCGCTTAAGTGTACGAATAAACGAACATAGACTAGACGCCAAAAATAGAAAAACAACAACAGCACTATGCGAACATTTGACCAACAAAGGACCATGGCGCAACGATACAAGGTGGCAGCATGGAACAGCTGATTATACCCTTTTTTTATTTGACTTGATACATCAACTTACGGTGTCGTACGACTTTGACATTTGTCCATCGAATTTACAAAAACAAAGTACATGGAATTTTTATTTATGTTTGTAGGTATGTCACCATGCTGCCACCTTGTATCATTCCGCTATGCAAAGGACAAACAGCGGACTTCGAAAACGCGAAAATATTAGACGTTGAAGGGAAAGAACGAACACGAATGACGCTGGAAGCTCTACGAATACAACAAAAAATCAATACTGCAATGAATTTCAAAGAAGACGTCAACGATATAAACTGCGCTTATATGACGGCATTATCAGCCAATGGACGAAGCAGGAAACATGAATGGAGGCAGTGAATTAAATGTAAAGTTTTGTTTATTTATGTGTTAGATGTTGAAAGTTTCAATGTTATAAATTGAATGTAAGTATTATGTTAACAACAGAGTGATGTAAATTGTGTAATTCTAACTAATGGGTTAATGTTTGTTTTGTTTTATATCATATTTTATGATAAATATACAGTATCCCTGACGAAGATGAAAAAATGTCATCGAAACGCGTAGGTGGAAAAGAGAAACCTTGTGTTTTGTCTTTATTTTATCCTCCGAAAAGCTCCAAATAATTACAATTTAAACAATTTTCATTTGTCTTTTTATGGCGAAATTGAAAATTGTAAAAGTGTATTATTTGTTTTTCATTTGATGAAGTTTCATTTGTTGATTAAAACGGTTAATTCAGAATCAAAAATTTGTGCAAAGTTGATTCAACAGCTATTTGCGATGGAAAAAAAATTACCGGAAATATCGGTTGAATTACCCAGTTATTCCGTTGATTTAACCCGCTTTTTTCTTTCAGTGCATACAAAATACCTATCCCACTCTTACTGCTCGATAATTAAAATGAAAAAATATTCAAACAAAAAAAAAAAAAAAACGCAAACAAACTTAATTGTTTGTCAATGACTCAAGGCGAATTCAGTACCAGGTGTTGTTATCCCAACAGCAGATTGCTTTCTTTTGATTATTTTCCATACAGCGCCTTGTACTTTAATCTGTCAGTTAATCAAATAAATTAAATTTTCTCTTAACTTGACATTCTTCTGTACGGCGAATTGATTGAATTCGCTTTGCCACCACCTGGTATGGATTCGCCGTGCAATGACTACATTTCCGCTTATGCAAATGTGTTTGCCGTCCATTTTGACTACAAAGTGAGAATAAAAATGGCAAATTTGACATTAAAACTTCATTTGCCAACATGTTGACAGTTTATTCTCGTTTTCTACCTGGCGTCCCATCTCTAAACACTGCCTCACGCGCCGTGGGGAATAATTAAACGGGTTATGAAATATGTGAACAAAAATTTTTTGCTTGGGTTTTGACCACATACTGCTTCGACTTCGAGTCATATTATTCTAATTTTATAGGGTTCTAAATATAAGTTGCTTTGTTTGTCCCAAGAGTATTGCGCCATATAAGTGCCGCTAAATGTTTCCATACTGTCGCATAGTTTTTCCGGAAAAGCCGTAAACATAAGAAATAAGGAAGGCTAAGTTCGCGTGTAACCGAACATTACATAATCAGCTGCCAAATTACAGCTTGCAAAACTTTTAAATTACCTTCTTTTAAAAGTGGGCGGTGCCACGCCCATTGTAAAAAAATTTACTAATTTTCTATTCTGCGTCATAGGTCAACCCACCTACCAATTTTCATCGCTTTATCCGTCTTTGTTAATGATTTATCACACTTTTTCGGGTTTTCGAAATTTTCGATATCGAAAAAGTGGGCGTGCTTACCGTCAGATTTAGTTCATTTTAAATAGCGATCTGAGATGAGTGCCCAGAAACTTACATACCAAATTTCATTATGATACCTCAAAATTTACTTAAGTCATCGTGTTCACGGACAGACGGACGGACGGACATGGCTAAATTAATTTCTATCTACCTCGATGAGTTTATGCAGATACGGGGTACCATTATGCGAACAAAATTAATATACTCTGCGAGCTCTGCTCAGCTGAGTACAAAAAGGCAAACATACATTGGAATCGGGGACATAAAAGAAAAGGAAATAGAAAACAAAGAATAAGAGCATGGTGTAAGAGGAAAAACGGGAAGGTTTACGGAAGAATGTAATGGATAGGGAAATTTAATGAGCCGATTAAGGTAAGATAGAAAATGCTGAGGGAAGAGCAAAAAAGAGAGGAGGAGTTCTAAACAGAAAAAAAACAGGTGGATAGATAGAGAAAGTCAGAGCAATGTCTGTCGGGTTTGATAATACGGCTAGGAGTGTTTCATGTTTCACATTTTCGGGGTAAGCCGGAGCCGTTTAAAATAAAGTGCTGACAATGAAAGTTTTGTTTACCATTGGGTTAATCTATAAGCCCGTATTTTTTCAGGGATCGTTGCTGTAAAACCTCTGCCGCTTTATATATTGTGAGACCAGCCACATCTTTCTGCCCAATGAGTCTACCTCAACGTCTGGTTTACATATATAAATGTTTGGTCTTAGGACCAGGGCCGTAGAGAGAAAATCCGGCCCGGGACTGAACAATTTACGGGCCCCTATAAAAAATACACTAATACATTTGATTAATGAATCATTATTGATGGATTACATCAAAAAAATTTTTGGACTAAAAGCTGACAATAAAATTAACACAGAATATTGACTACTTATACTATTTTATTGCAACGTAGAAATAAAATTCTCTTTTAACAGCCACATATTGTTTCAAATAATCTTTTCTAGTTATTTGGTAACATTTTAATACATTTCTGATAAATTTAATGATGATTATAAATTTTAATTATTCAATATAGAAGGTTCGGATATCAAAGAGTGGCTTTACTTGCTTTCTTCGCTGCAAAATTTTTATAATAATATCAAAATTTACCTGTCTTGCCAAAACGGATTCAATACAAAGAGTGGCAAGTCCTGAAACTCGCTCTTGAGATGAAGACGATCTATGAAAGTTTTTTATTCTTGAAAGGACGCTGAAGGAACGTTCTGCACCAGCTACAGATACGTAAAGCAACACAAATGTTGGGGAAAATTGTATACAGATTTTGAACATATGTAGATGGCATTTAGCAATTCCAATGGTGACAGAACTTTGTCAAAATTTGCTTCGTAAATGTGTTTCAAGTGAATTATTTCGCATTCTTTGCTTTGAGAAACGTCCGTCTTGTATTATTCAACCATTTTTGCTGCACTCGCCCGAACCGTAGGACAGCAAGATACATTCGAACTTGTTGATGTACTTGAGAATGCCGGTAACATCGCCGTATGCTTGCGCAGACAAATTTGGCTTTTGGCTGAAAGGCTATGAAGAGAGATCAGTACATTTTTTTGAAGATGTCCTATCATTGTGGAGTGCTGCTAAAAATAGTAAAACATTTTTGTACAACTCCGAAGAAAGTTATCGCACCCTTGTGCACGACAATCTTCAATCAAGTGTGGAAAATTAGATCAGCGATTTTCTGACCAGTTTTTTGGTTACAATTCACGAAAGCCAAAAACCGTTCTTGAATTGTAAAATTTGTTGCTTTCGAATTGAAATGGAGTTAGCGCAAAATGAACGTAGCATCAGGCATATTATCAACGATAATAGCAAAATACTTGGCTTTCTTTCCTTGATCTAATATAGTTTCCCTAACGTGCTTCGCACATATTTCTACAAACTCGTTCTGAATGTTTTGGGATAGATATTGAACTTGTAAACGTTTGTGCTGCTGTTGTTAAATCCTACCTTTCTCCAAATGATCTCTAAGTATCGGATCATATTGGCTTATGAAATCTTAGATGGAAAAAAAATTTCCATCGTTTCGTTCACCAAGATATATACTTTCGCCTTTGAAAGCTAGGCCTCTTTCACCAAAAAATAAAATAATGTCCAAAATTCTATATAAAATTTCTTTCCTCTTTTGAGTTTCAGTGATTAGCAGTTCATTGATAAGTGTATCAATTGTAGCCTCCTTTTGAATTAGATTTTGTAAAGATCGCCATTGAATATAACATTTAATGTGATCTTGAATATTTTCGTGTGATGGCAGTTTATCGTATAGCTTCTTCCATACCTGGAATTTCGAATATCCGCCAGGACAACACATTTTAGGTCGATTTAAAGTATTGGTGCTTAAGAGACGACATGGTAGGCAATAAAAAACATTGCTACTGGCACTCCACACTAACCAGTCATGCTCCACTTTCTCTCCATTTGGCAAGATTCTGTTTAACAACAAGGTAGGATATGCCTCGTCATGACAATCACGTGGAAAAATAACAGGACACTTTTGATGACCTCGACGAATTATTTCGTTGACTTCTTCAGATCGCAAAAACTCATTATTCACGGTACCGATATCGAAGCCTTAAATAATCTGGACTTTGATACAGAGTTGGTGGTATTGTTAGATGACTTTTTGAAGATAAACCTTCCTCAGTGCCACTACGAAAACTTTACGATTTCGGATTCATGTAAACATACATTTTTGTTTGATATTTTTATTGTCTCCTCAGGCCCAGGCAAAAAATCATTATCAATATTCGTTGTTTTTGAAATTCGGCTTAAAATTTGCCCATGGAACAACTAAAGACTCTGTTGAATTAAAAAAAATGTCTTAGTACCCCTAAATCGCGGGCCCCCTAAGAAACCCCGGGCCCAGGGGAAAACCCCGGAAAATTTACACGATTGAAACATGCTAGTCTTCCACGTAAACAAACGAAATGTGTTAGTCTTCCGGAGGCGATAACGTCAATTGACCTTATGACCACTTCAATTGGCCATAATATTATTTGACTTTCCGACCTTTTCCAATTCGACCAGATATTTCCGTTTCATCTTATGACCATACATTTTTTTTATGTTTCCTGGATTTAGAGGGAACCAACTGAAAGTGAAGTTCTCTCTCGACAAATAATGAGCTGTATGAGCGTATAAGTGTCTTGCTATCTAAAGGCGTTTTATTTTCTGGTAAAAATGTTACCATCTAACTTTTGACCAGGGTCAACCATAGTTTCGGCAATGGCTGAATTTGTAGTTAAAGACACCCCCTCTCCTATTAAGTGGGAAATAATTTCTGAAAGTAGCACACAAACTTACGAGAGAGCCCGTCACTATGCGTGACGTAGAGAGGGAAGAGGCTTCGAAAAGCAGCTAACTGCGCGTCACGTTATTTATGGGTGGAACCTAATTCGTACCATGTAAATGGATAAAAATGATCCGGCTGTCAACAACAAATAAAAGAATTAGGCGACCTACATATAAGAAATTTCTATTTTTATTTTCCAACCAATTATTTATCTAATTTTGTATTTATTTTACTTAAAATCATTGCAGGTTTTATGGCTGGGATATTGTGGTTAATCTTTCTAGCTTTTGTGTATCTTTGTGGTTTTATTATGGACCTTAAAATGCACGCGTGAATAGTCTGACGAAGCACTCAGATTTATCTTGCATCTATGAAGAAGAAGAAGTATATAATAGCATAAGATTTATTACATAATATTCGTAAATAATTTGAAGGATTCTTTCTAACAAAACAATGAACGAAACTTCTTGCACTGTTTAAATATTTACAAAACTGTAAAAGTTAAGAAAGTGAGATTTTAGCAAATCTTTGTTCTAGAATTTCATACAAATTTTTGTATAAAAGGCCGGTTGGATTTTCGAAAGTCATACACTTGTGTTCAAGCAGTTCTTTATCTTAGCAACAATGAATTCATCAGTCTTCGTATTCGCTCTCGTTTTGGCTCTCGCTTGCTTTGCATTCGTTTCTGCAGCCGGTGTTGGTTCAAATGTCAGCTCTCAGTTAGGAGCCACAGTCTGTGATCTGGTCAAAAACCTTCTTAGTAACGGCGTTGCTGATGGTAGTGTTAATGCAAACGTCCTGTCTGAGGTAGCAGGCCTCCTATGTGGAGATTCACAAGGCGGATCTCTTTTGGGAGGTAAAGTGTCCGGTGCTGTTCAGGGCATCTTGGGTTAGAATGGCAATAATTGGATGACACCACGCAGCTGTTGTTGAAGCAATCTGATGGCCTCACAATAATCCTATATAACATTTAACTACTTTATTTGAAAATAAAATTAAGTTTAAAATTTGGTCCTTTTCACTTTAAAATTCTGTGTTTATTTCCTCCTGCAGAAATTTTGTAAGATCAAATATGATGCGCACCTACTGCATGGTAAGTAACCATAGTTGCGCGCCCATACTCTATCTTGACCCTGCGTTTGTGCAGCTTGGGCAATATAAGCAACCAACGCCCAAAATGTGGTTTTGCAAACGGTCTCGACCTTAGGTTACGGCAGAAAAAATATTTTTTTAAAAATATTTTAAGTTAAAAGGTTTTACTGAAATGAATTAAGTAATAATAATACTAAAAGCTAGAAAATAATTAGGTAGGTCCAAGGTATTATCCATCCGATCTAGGGCGTTGATCAGACAAATAAATAAAAACGTGGGTCGCGTCAGATTTCTATGAATAGTCAACCGTTCATATCTCTACAAGTGATATTTTCATATATGGGTAAGGCTTTTTCAACTGATCACCGTCTTCACCAAAGTCAATATTTTGCGTTGATATTTGGTCAGCGCCGAGTCTTGTGGTCGAGAAAAACACTGTGTGATTTTTTTTTTGCAAAATTCTGCATGTTTTTCTTTTTTTTTTTTTTAATTGGCAATTAAATATTTTTGTATTGTTTTGGAAAATTAATTGTTTATCCGAAGGTAAGCGTCCGAATGGGAAAATTTTTTAGGTATAGATTTAACAGACATTCAAGTACAGGGTAAAATTATTTTTTTCCAAAAATTGTTTTTGTTGTTGGTTTGCAATAAATTTCCTATAAACAATAGAATATTTAAACAATTTCTCCGCCTTGCAGACAGAAATTTTAAAGAACATCTCATGTAAAAACCATTTATGGGATAATCTACGAAAAAAATGCTTGAGATCCGACACACTTTGAACGCACTGCTTCGTTTCCGGAAACCTTTAGTACTAAAAATTCTTTTGTCAGTAAAAAATAAAAATAAAATAAACAAGTAAAGAAGGCTAAGTTCGGGTGTAACCGAACCTTACATACTCAGCTGAGAGCTATGGAGATAACATAAGGGAAAATCACAATGCAGAAAAATGAAGCTAGGGTAACCCTGGAATGTGTTTGTATGACATGTGTATCAAATGAAAGGTGTTAATGAGTATTTTAAAAGGGAGTGGACCTTAGTTCTGTAGGTGGACGCCTTTTCGAGATATCGCCATAAAGGTGGACCAGGGGTGACTTTAGAATTTGTTTGTACGATATGGGTATCAAATGAAAGGTGTTAATGAGTATTTTAAAAGGGCGTTGGGCTTAGTTCTATAGGTGGACGCCTTTTCGAGATATCGCCATAAAGGTGGACCAGGGGTGAATCTAGAATGTGTTTGTACGTTATGGGTATCAAATTAAAGGTATTAGTGGGGGTTTTAAAAGGAAGTGGCCCTTAGTTTTATATGTGAAGGCGTTTTCGAGATATCGACCAAAATGTGGACCAGGGTGACCCAAAATATCATCTGTGGAGTACCTCTAATCTATTTATATATGCAATACCACGAACAGTATTCCTGCCAAGATTCCAAGGGCTTTTGATTTCGCCCCTCAGAACTTTTCATTTTCTTCTACTTAATATGGTAGGTGTCACACCCGTTTTAGAAAGTGTTTTTCTAAAGTTATATTTTGCGTCAATAAACCAATCCAGTTACCATGTTTCATCCCTTTTTTCGTATTTGGTATAGAGTTATGACATTTTTTTAATTTTTCGTAACTTTCAATATCGAAAAAGTGGGCGTGGTCATAGTCGGATTTCGACCATTTTTTACACCAAGATAAGTACGTGGACTTAGTTTAGTAGAGATATATCGATTTTTGCTAAAGTTATCGTGTTAAGGGCCGAGCGGAAGGACCGACGGTCGACTGTGTATAAAAAAAAATTTTTTTAAGTGGACGTGGTCATTCTCCGATTTTGCTAGTTTTTTTAAGCATATATATAGTAACAGGAGTAACGTTCCCGCCAAATTTCATCATGATATCTTCAACGACTGCCAAATTACAGCTTGCAAAACTTTTAAATTACATTCTTTTAAAAGTGGGCGGTGCCACGCCCATTGTCCAAAATTTTACTAATTTTGTATTCTGCGTCATAATTTCAACTCACCTACCAAGTTTCATCGCTTTATCCGTCTTTGGTAATGAATTATCGTTAGTTTTCGGTTTTTCGAAATTTTCGATATCGAAAAAGTGGGCGTGGTCATAGTCCGATATCGTTCTTTTTAAATAGCGATCTGAGATGAGTGCCCAGGAACCTACAGACCAAATTTCATAAAGATACCTCAAAATTTACTCAAGTTATCGTGTTAACGGACGGACGGACGGAAGGACGGACATGGCCCCATCAAATTTTTTTTCGATACTGATGATTTTGATGTATGGAAGTCTATATCTATCTCAATTCCTTTATACCTGTACAACCAACCATTATCCAATCAAAGCTAATATACTCTGTGAGCTCTGCGCAACTGAGTATAAAAATATTAAGCACTTCCTTTATATAAATGGACAAAAATCAGCGAAAAATGTCTACTTATATAAAGACATATTCGTGCTAAACTTAGATTTTTAAATTTTGACATAGAAATTGCAAAAAGAAGTAATAATGTAAAGGTGGAGCGCAATTGATTGACTAATAATATCTCCTCTCCTACCAACTTTCCAATCCAAGTAATGTATGCTCCACTTTTATATTTTTACATCTCACAAATATTTTTGCAATTTCTATGTGAAAATTTAAAAATCAAAGTTTAGCAAGAATATGTCTCTATGTAAGGAGATATTTTTCGCTGATTTTTGTTCATTTATATAAAGAAAGTGCTTAAAATTTTTTTATTTTGTTTTTATTTTCTTTACTGACAAAAAAATGTTTAGTACTAAAGGTTTCCTAAAACAGAGCAGTGTGTTCAAAGTATGTCGGATCTCAAGCATTTTTTTCGTAGGCTATCCCAGAAATGGTGTTTGCATTAGCTGTTCTTTAAAATTTCCGTCTGCAAGGCGGAGAAATTGCTTAAATATTCAATTTTTTATAGGAAATTTATTACAAACCAACAACAAAAACAATTTTTGGAAAAAAAATAATTTTACCCTGTACTTGAATGTCTTTTGAATCTATACCTAAAAAATTCTCCCATTCGGATGCTTACTTTCGGATAAACAAGTAATTTCCCAAAACAATCCAAAAATATTTAAGTGCCAATTTAAAAAAAAACATGCAGAATTTTGCAAAAAAAAATCACACAGTGTTCTTCTCGACCACAACTCTCGGCGCTGACCAAATATCATCGCAAAATATTGACTTTGGTGAAAATGGTGCTAAGTAGAAAAAGCCTTGCCCATATATGAAAATATCCCCAGCCAGCATTTTTTTGAAAATTTTGATCAAAAAATATTTAAATATCATACCCCAAGATGATTAAAAACGTTCAAATTTAAAAGCATTTTCTGTTCGAAAATTAACGTATCGTCGGGATAAAAATGTACCATAAATCTGATTATTCTTGAATAATCATTTATGATTCCTATTTCAAAACGCTTTTTATACATATTTGACATCATTGTAAAATTGAGCTTTAATAATTTTAGAGTAATATTTGACTGCTTTTCACAGTCATTTTCTGACCATATTCGTGCATATATTTCAATCGTTTTGGATGAGATTTTTGAATCATTTTTGAATGCGATTATGGTGCATTTATTCTTCATATCTCATTCAAAATAGGACACTACATAATAATCTTATTTCATCAGGGGAATGAAGCATGCGAAAGTGAGCTATTCGAACCACAGCTAACTCACAAACAAACTTGACCTATATACACCTGCGACTACAACATCCAACATCAGCATTATCATCTGCATCTTAAAATACGGATACGATGCGGGATGTTGAAGCCGTATCCAGGTATGTCAAGATAGTTTCACTTACCTGGGGTTCAAATAGCTCACAACCTATGTATTGTCCAATCATTATGTATTTTCTGGGAAGCTGGAGGGGAGAAAAGGTTGGGGAAATCTTCGTTCACGAGCAGCATTACATTAATTTTGTCTTGAGAAATATGTTTTGTATAAATAATAAAATTTTTATATATTTTTTCTTAGCTTCATGATTGAAAAAATATGTATACGTGAAGAAAAAAAAAATTTAGTGAAAAGTGAAATTTCAACAAGTATAAAATTCGGTTTGCTAAAATGAGCATTTGTGGCCATAAATTAAAACAGGGTATATTTGTTTATCCCGACGCGTTTCGACGTTACCTTACGTCTTCTTCTTTGGGGATCTGTTTAAACAAATATACCCTGTTTTAATTTATAGCCACAAATGCTCATTTTAGCAAACCAAATATTTATAAATTGGCCCAAGCAACATAATAAAGTATAAAATTCATTATTCAGTCAACATATATACTCATAAAAGATTCAGAAAGCTGAATGAAAAATGATCATAAATTTTTGATCACCTAAAGTAAACACATTTGATTCAAATATGCCTCCAAAATGTGATTTAAAAACTATATTCAGTTTTTGATCATCAAAGGTTAGCATATTTGATTATTCTTTTCGTTGGTTTTTATGAAATATTAAAATTTAGTCATTAAAGGACTTCAAAAATGATTCCAAAAAGTAATCGAAAAATGCTTTTTAGTTTTTCATCATCAAAAGTATTCATATTTGATTATTTCTTTTGTCCAATTGTATGATAACTCATTATTTAGTCAGAAAGAGTAATCAAATTGTATTGATATGTAGGGAAATTCAAAATTGAATCACCTAAATGCTGAGTGGGTCACTTGCAGAGATATGAGCGGTTGACTATTCATAGAAATTTGTCTGATCAATGCCCTATATTGGATGGCTAATACCTTGGACCTACCTAATTATTGTCTAGCTTTTAGTATTATTACTAGCCTTTACCCGCGGCGCCGTCCGCAAGGAGAAAATAAAATATATGTGCTATTCACGTTAGCCTGCTTATCAAGTTATCTGTTTAAAAATTATTTTTGTCTGATGTATTTTATTTTTGTAATTTAGTAAAAAAAAGAACTAAATGAGAAGATAAGCTGAAAGGCACGCTTTCATGAATAGTACAATACAGTTTTTTCGAATTAAAAAAATACATTTTGTTTTTAAATTAAATTAACTGATATGAAAGGGGTGAAAGAATTACTACTCATAGAACAAAGGAGTGAAACTACAATTAGCTAAAACCAAAGAGAATTTTGTATATGAAAATAGTGTTGCTTTTTCGGGTATTTAGTTGGTTAAAATATTACAAAAGGTGTAATTATAGTTATAACAGTTCCTTACACGATTATAGAACGAAAAAGCTGTGTTAGATTGAAGATAAAACATACCCAATTTTAATTACGAATAATTAGCAGCAAATCCACCGCCATAAAAGCTCATAATTTAAAAAGGCATGTGTGCTGAAGTACCGGTTGCGAAGAGACCTAAAATGATCCCGGAAGGGTCCAAGATTATACCAAAATTCCAGGACGGATCCCGAAAATCATCCAGAAATTAACCAGGAGGGGTCCCAAAATGATTCAGAAATAGTCCCGAAAAAGTCCCGAAATTACCCTTATGGGTTCCCGTACAGATCCCGAAAACCATCCAGAAATGATGCCGAAAGGGACCTTAGATGATCCAGTATTAGTCGAGAAAAAGTACCGAAATGACCCCGACGGTATCTCGGACGAACCCCGGAAACTATGCAGAAATGATCCCGAAATAGTCCCGATATAGTCCCGAAATGACCCCGTCGAGATCCCCGGAGGATACCGGAAATTATGCAGAAATGATGCCGGAAAGGTTTTCAAATGATCCCCTAATTGTCCCGAAATTACCCTGACGGATCCCGGACGGATACCGAAATCCATCCAGAAATGATGCCGAAAGGGTCCCCAAATTATCCCGTATTAGTCGAGAAAAAGTCCCGAAATGACCCCTACGGTATTCCGCACGAACCCCGGAAACTATGCAGAAATGACCCCGTCGAGATCCCCGACGGATCCCGGAAACTATGCAGAAATGATGCCGGAAAGGTCTTCAAATAATCTCCTAATAGTCCCGAAATGATCCCCGACGAATCCCGGAAGCTATGCAGAAATGATGCCGGAAAGGTGTTCAAATGATCCCCTAATAGTCCCGAAATGATCCCGAACAGATCCTGAAAACCATCCAGAAATGATGCCGGAAGGGACCCCAAATGATCCCGAAAAAGTCGCGAAATGATCCCGGAAACCATCAAGAATTTATCTTTTAAAGGTACGCAAATGATCCCCAAAATACCCCGACTGGATGCCGAACGGATCCCGAAACCCATCCAGAAATGTTGCCGGAAAGGTCCCTAAATGTTCGCGAAAAAGTCCCGAAATGATCCCAGAATAGTCCAGAAAATATCCCAAAATAACCCAGACGGGATCCCGGACGGATCCCGAAAACTATACAGAAATGATACCGGAAGGGTCCCAAAATGATCCCGAAATAGTCCCGAAAAAGTCCCGAAATTACCCCGGCGGGATCCCGGACGAATCCCGAAAACTATACAGAAATGATCCCGGAAGGGTCCCAAAATTATCCCGAATAGTACCGAAAAAGTCCCGAAATGACCCCGGCGGGATCCCGGACGCATCCCGAAAACCATCCAAAAATGATCCCGGAAGGGTCATGATATGACCCCA